>NC_143400.1:32222987-32466030 GCF_052110815.1 Crocodylus siamensis
GACAAGTGGTCACGCAGGACGACCCGTGAGCGGGGAAGGCCGGTCGTGGAAACCCCGCTAGGCGGGAGACAGCCGTATGGGGTTTGGGATAACCCCAGACCTTAGGAGTCAGCGGCGCCAGGGGGACTAGGTGCCTCAGGAACACCGGTGAGGGTCCGGCCGGGGAAGGCACCCCCCCTTTTCCCACCGGACTGGGACTCTACCACAGGAGCCCCTCACAGAGGCTCAACCCGGAGGACCGGGCGAGGGTGTAGGGGAGGAGGAGCCCTCAGGACCCCTGGACTTTGGAGGTACCGTACCCCACGCGGACCGCCCGCCTCCCGGCACGGGTGAACCCCATAATTTCCATCAAGTCGTGGCAGGCGAGAGCGGTGAAGCGGGACGGTCCACTGAGTACCCCTCCTCTCCAGGGGACGTCCGGATTCGGGGTCCCACGGTACGTGGTACATCCCCAATCCTTACAATGACCAAAACAGGTTTGAGATAAAACAGACAAGGGAAGAGAACCTACATCATCTTGCTGTCTAATTCATGCCATATCAACTAAAACATTTTTAGGGTACAGGGAAAAGTACCAAAAAGGCTGATGGTATACTGGGCTGCATTGGTAGGTTTGCTGTCAGTAGGTCAAAGGAAGTGATTATTCACCTCTATTCAGTACTGGTGAGGCCACATCTGGAGTACTGCGTTCATTTTTGGGCCCCCCACTACAGAAAGGATGTGGACAAATTGGAGAGAATACAACAAAGGGCAACAAAAATGATTTGGGGGCCGGGGCACATGACCTTGAGGACAAGCTGATGAAGACTGCTATTAACTCCCCTCTCACTGTTCTCTTCTCTAGACAAAATAAGGCCCGCTCCAACTACCTGAAGGGGGGTTCAGAAGAGGATGGATCTAGACTGTTCTCAGTTATAGCAGATGACAGAAAAAGGAGCAATGGTCTCAAGTTGCAGCGAGGAAAGTTTAGGTTAGATATTAGGAATCTTACTGGGAGGGTAGTAACACTGGGACAGGTGACTGAAAGAAGTGATGGAAACTCCATCCTTGGGAGGTTTTCAAAACCTGGCTAGACAAAGCTTTGGCTGGGATAATCTACTTGGGGCTAGTCCTGCTTTGAGCAGGGGGTTAGACTAGATGACCTCCTGAGGTCCCTTCCAACCCTAATTTTCTATGGTCCCTATGATTTCTACATTTGCAGCCACTTGAAAAAGGGCGGGGGAGCTGCTTCAAAGGAAAGTACAACCACTGTTTTGTTGTGACTTCAACATCTGTAGAGCCAGGGAAAGATTTATTTTAGCAAGCCCTCACAGTTGAGGGTGATTGTCATCCATAATTGTCCTATCTGTGAGTCCAATCATGGCTGACAAAGTTGATTCAGGATTGACAGACTTGTTGCGACTCAGGCACAAGTTTCCATGCAGGTTGGGTGGTTCCGTCTGAAAGCGCCCCAATGCTGCCAACATTTTTCCATAGCTGTTGACTGGAATTCTCCAGTTTATCATTGAGGCACTGGTGAAAGAGGTCTCACTTGATTGGATACTTGAGTCCTTTAATGTTGATCTTCCATCAGCACTGCTTCAGCTAAATGAGTTAAATCACCCTAACCTTGTCCAAGGATTAAGCAGGGTTAAAATTAAAGTGGTTTTGTTACATTTGTATACCTACAGAATTCTGCACATAGATCAGTGGCTTCAGAAGAGGCTCCCCACTCCTTCCCATCCATTAATATCGATATAATTATACCTTCTATCTATATCCTAACAGAAGCAGATTTTAGAATAAGTTAAGGTATGCGTTGGCATTGGTTTACGAACCAGTCCTGATACTTTGTTCCAGGCAAGCCCAACCTTTCTGAATGAGATTGACCACGACCCTTCCATTCAATAACAGGCATATTTTATTGATATGCAGTGATAGCAGATAAGACTAATGCAAGAAAAGAAATCAAAATGACTACACAGTCCTACTTATTTACCAGGCCTAGGATTTTGCAAGGAGATGGTATGCCCCACTAGTATGTGAGTGCCACCTTTTGATTTTTTGATTGCATATGGATTCAGCAGCCTTGGAGGTTGTGGGGGTCAATGCCCAGTCGTTTCCCTGAAGATCCCTCCTTTTGTATTCTTTTTCCACTGAGGACTGTTCATTTCCTGATACTGTTAATAAGTTTTCCTGTTGTCATCACGCTGTCCACATTCTTTCACATGCATCCATCTTAATTTGGTAATTTCCGGGTCACTTAATTTGGTCATTTCACCAAAACCAGGGACTTTTCACTAAGTTACAGCTTGCCATTGTGACCTGATGCTAATTCCATAGATTCCTATCTTGTTATGGTTTCTAAGGGAATAAAGTTCTTATTTTGCCACTGCATGTTTTTAATTTTCTAGGATGTATGTGCTTGTCTGTCTGCTAACTTTGGACCCTAGGTTGTTAAAATGCTGAAAACATGAATCTTTAACAAATTATACATTTTCCATGTATAGAATCTAATTACTGGGGCTTCGTCTTAAATTCAGAGTCACCCTTGTTTCAGTTAAATGTAAGAAGAACAATTCTGCCACTGTAAAGAACTCAGAAAGACCACAGCAGGTCAAAATGTTGTTTACACTACAGTTTCCTACTTGAAATCTCTGAGGTTATGTTGTGAACCATGCATAGGTCTTTGCAGGGCTAACAGTGCTAGAACTAAAGTCAGAAGGCCATTGTGTTCATTGTCCAGGCTCCTGAGGTGGATCCTCCAGCAGATTGCAACCTGACCACCACCCTGTGGGACTGGGCAGCATGTCACCCTGCAGCTCTACCAAGAGTGGAAGGAGGGAGAGACATATGAAGGCTTAGGGTTAGTGGCTAAGGGGAATTATGGGCCCAGTTCCTTGTGCTAACCTGTACCTATAAGTGCCCTATATCTCCTCATGGGCACCAACCACACCTTCAAACTTCCCACAATGCTATGTTCATTTTCCCATTCTCTATGTCCATGCAGCTAGGCTATGCAGGGCATGTGTGCCAGGCACCTCTGCCTTTTCTCCAGGACATCACCCTAGGAATGTCTATCACCTCAGATTGACTGTAGAAACCACTGGATCTCTATGCACCTAATGAAGGTGTGAATGCCACCTGGATCTCTATGCCACCTAATGAAGGCCTCCCAGGAGAAGTTCCTCTGCACTTTCTGTACCCTGGCTAACCATTGCATTTATCTCCACTTCTTCTGGATGAACTCTATAGTTCATCTCTGGTCTCCCACCACATTCCCTGTCTGCTGAAGCTCACACCACAGGTGGTCTCACTCAATAAGGGTGGTGCTCAGGAGCCCTCCTTCATTAGCTCCTCTAGTACTAAGCAATAAAAAACATTAACTGGCTGTATCTCTATGGGGAAAATTGAGGCAGCCGGATGGGATATGCTTATGCAATCTGCCATGCCTTCTTTGTCTTTCAGTATACCCAAGGAAGTTGGATTTGTCACTTACTCAGGGGAATGAAAATGTGCATTCATTCAAGAGTAGGCTGGAGTTTGCCAGCTAGGCTCCTCATCATACAGTGGACATGAAGCTAGATGGGGTTAGAATGAATCAAATTAGCCTTCTCTGGTCAACAGAGCTAAAATGAGTCAAAATCAGTAGAGCTCCTGGGTGTTTATGCATCCATTTCCCCATCAGAACTGGTTAGCTGCACACCAAGGAGCACGAGAGTAGGCAATGGACTGGAGCTCTATGTATTCCCTGGTTGTGCAACAATAAAAAGTTTGATAGGTGTGGCAGATCTCAGTAAATGTGTCCTCTCACGTGCTATGCCTGCATAGGCTTTGTTGCCCCTGTTCCACTGAGACTCATTTGTGGAGTGTCTGGGCTGTGAGGCCACGGGTGGCTGCATGGCATGATGTCAGTAGTTGTTCTGGGGCTGCTTCTTCTCCACATCTGGTATATCCTGAAATCTCAATATGGCTGGGTGCTCTGGGAGTCATCTCTGCATTGCTGAAGAGGTACCTTGGAGCATGTTCTGCGGGTAGGTAGATGCTGGGAGAGGGATAAGCACAAAGCCTGGAGTGCTACTGGGGGTGCCTCTGCATGCCCAGGACCAGGAGTGCATTACTCAGCACTGGCACTGACTGATGGCATCTACAGCCAATCTCCAGGACCACTCTGGGATGACACAGCACTGTATCAGTCCATGCAGATGTTTCTGTAGTCTCATAAAGAAAGGTCACTTGCCAGCCCAGTGGGAAATACAATTACTCTGACACTTCCCCCTTCTACCGTGGATTGAACACCAGCAGCACATTGTAATTCAGTCAGCAGGACAGCAATCTGCTTCTCCCATTCAGAGAACAGTGTTGCCTAAAAAATTGGTCCTTCATCCACTTGCACATGCTGATAACTTAACACACAGCCTGGCTGTGTGTGGCTTTGGACAGAGCTTTGGATCCAGAGAGGCTTTCAGACACTTTGGGGTCCAAAGCAGCACGTCCAGGTCGAAGCGGTGACTTGATTCAGCTTCATGAAGCGGTTCAGAGCCGCCTCAGAGATCCGGCCATAGGATATAATGGGGAAACAATATAATATCTATAACTTTGCTGTTTTTTGTCTGATATGGATAACATTTCCAGGGCTGGTAGATTCTACAGAGAGCATAAAGTCTGCCAAGTTTCAAGAAGATCAGTGTAGGGGTTTGGTGGAAACTGCACCCCAAATTCTTGAAAGCAAAACTCATGTCATGTCTAGGCGTTACAATATAAGGGGGGTCAAAACTGCAGGGGTGGCAGCCTATGCTGAGGCTACAAAGCCTGCCAACTTTCAAGAAGATAGGTACAGGGGCTTGGGAGGAACTGGACCACAAATTCTGTCACGTCTATGTGTTACAACATGGGGGGGGTGGTCAAAACTGCAGGACTGGTAGCTCTTGCTGAGGCCAAAAAGCCTGCCAAGTTTCAAGAAGATCGGTGCAGAGGTTTCTGGGGAGCTGCCTCTCAAGTTGTGGACAAGCAAAACTGGTGCCATGTAACACTGCGTGTGTTAAGGCGCACCCGGGTGACAGCTACAGGGATGGTGATCCCTGTTGAGGCCATGATGCCCGCCAGCTGTTGAGGAGATCGGTGCAGGGGGGTTCTGGGTCCCTGCACTCCTAGCTGCTGATGGACAAAACTCATTTCCAAATAGGAAAAAACCCGTCAAAGTTATAGATATTTCATTGATTCTCCATTATACCCTATGGCTGGATCTCCGAGGCAGCTCTGAAGCTTCAGAGCTGCTTCGGCCAGATCGAGGCAGAAACCTGGTCTGGAGCACCGGGTCAGATCACTGCCATCCGAAGCACCCGGATCCAAAGCTGGATCGGATCACTGCCAACTTGCATAGGCCTAACACACAAATGCTTTCTGATAGAGCCAAACAGAAGAACACCCATATTTATAATTGCTTGAAAACAAGGAAGTCTGGAGGCACTTGGCATGTCTACATCAGATGCCAACAGTGCAATAGACTAATTCTGGACTAATTCAGTAGTGTGCAAGGCAAAAAACAGGCTAATACACTAATGCACAGTAGTATTAGACTGCTGCACAATTAGCATTATTAAAAAGCCATGAGCCGTTGCTACTTGGTTATACAAGTACTAAACTTAACTCACAGTAACTACAGCACATTAATATATATGTAGACACTTTCATTGTACATGCCATGCAGCTGCCAAAATGGCTGTTGTTTGTCTCTGGCTACAGGAAGCTGGAGGGGTGATGTCCCATTTTCACCATCTCGCAACTGTAGCTGGACAGTGTAGCCCGTGCCTGATGTAGCAAGTGACCTGCTGGTAGTGTCTTGATGATCAGGGCTGTATACAGGCATGGGCAAACCAGGAGGCTGCCTGGGGCCCAGACAGAAAGGGGGCCCAAAATGATGACAAAAATAATTATTATTATCCTTATCTGTGGGGGGGGGGGCACGATACTAAAAGTTCACCCAAGGCTGCCAGGAGTCTAGGTACAGTGCTGTTGATGAGCAAGGGGCTCGCAGCCCTGGCTCCATGACCACAGAGTAGGCGATGAGAGCTCCCTTCTGCCAGAGCAGAGGGACGTTGTCTTTGCCTAAGGTCGCAGAGGCTGACCTGGCAGCAGGCAGCTCCCAGGGGCAGGGAATAATCTCCTGCCCCCTCCTGCCCAGCTGACCAGGAGCAAATGTGCTCCTGGTCAGATGTTTACACATGCACTACCACTCAGTAAATAATCAAGAGTAAATTTGTTACTTGCATTTTGCAGGTAGCAAATTTCCTTGCACTTAGAGTCACTTACTGTGCAGCAAGAGTCTGAACATGTAGACAGTGACACTTACTGTGCAATAATTAACTCTAATCTCACATAAAGCGTGTTGTGTAGACATGCCTGTTGAGCATCCAGGAAATGCAGCATCCTAGGAGAGTGTCTATGCTAGGCAGCTGGCAGCAAAAAGTTTCTACTACCAACTGCCTATCTCAGACTGTCTTGTAGGTTGCCACACTTCCTAGACACTCAGGCCATGTCCCTCTGAGCATAAATGTGTGGTTTGTTGTACCTCGAAGCATTTAAGCCACATCGAAACACACACAGCACACTTTAATCCATTTGCTGTACTGCATATTTGAAGTGTGGTGGCAAAATTAGATGTCAGGACACAGTATAAACAGAACAAAACAAAACAAAACCCCATGCTAAAAAACAAAAGCAAAAAAATAAAAAAACAAACAGAAAAAACCTGAGCGGGTCTCATGGAATTGGCCAGCCAGAGCCATGCTCCAAGTCCTGGGCATGCTGCAAGAAGCTGGAATACTTCCTCTGCTGTACCAGGAGGCCCACAGGACCTCAGTTCCTGGCCCCAGCTCAGGTGCTGGCCCCTGCCTGTTGACAGTGGACTTGGACCCAGCACCTATACCTTTGTTCCGGGTGAGCACAACTCTCAGACCAACCACAACACCTGCCAGTTGATAATAGGTGAATTTACTGATAGAGAGTAAGAGCAAAAAAGCAACAATACAAACAATCAAACAATCCTATATCTACCAATCCTCAGGCTGTCATCAGAGTCAAAGTACATCTGGTTAGGATGCAGGCTCCACTCTGAGGCTGTCTCTTTTAGATGTCAGCAGTCTGGAAGTGGGATGCCAAGGCAGCAAATGCCTCATGTAGGTGCACCTGAAGAATATTTGTCAGAGCACATAAAACTCCGACTACCCACACCCCAGCCACCAGCTCAAAGTGAACTTGTATATTCATGACAGTTGTGTAATGCAATGGATTACATATAGTTTCATAGTTTCATAGTAGCTAGAGTCAGAAGGGACCTAGGTAGATCATCTAGTCCGACCCCCTGCCTTGGCAGGAAAGAGCACCGGGGTCAGATGACCCCGGCAAGGTGCTCATCTAACTTCCTTTTAAAAATCCCCAGACTAGGAGCCTGCACCACTTCCCCTGGAAGCCGGTTCCAGGCCCTAGCCGCCCTGACTGTGAAGTAGCGCCTCCTAATATCTAATCTAAACCTACCCTCCGCCAGCTTGTGACCGTTATTCCTGGTCACTCCTGGCAGCACACACGGGAACAGGGACTCCCCCAATACCTGCTGATCCCCCCTGACCAGTTTGTAGCAGGCCACAAGGTCCCCCCTTAACCTTCTCTTGTGGAGGCTAAACAGGTTCAGGTCCCATAGCCTCTCCTCATAAGGCCTGCCCTGCTGACCCCTGATCATACGAGTGGCCCTCCTCTGGACTCTTTCCGTATCGTCCACGTCCCTCTTGAAGTGTGGCGCCCAGAACTGGACGCAGTACTCCAGCTGCGGCCTGACCAGTGCCGCATAGAGGGGGAGGATCACCACCCTGGACCTGCTCGAGATGCATCTGTGGATGCATGACAGGGTACGGTTGGCCTTCTTGACTGCCTCCCCACACTGCTGGCCCATGTTCATCGTGGAGTCAATGACGACTCCAAGATCCTTTTCCGTCTCCGTGCTGGCAAGAGGGGAGTTCCCCAACCTGTAAGTGTGGTGCCGGTTCTTCCTCCCCATGTGCAACACCTTGCACTTATCAGTGTTAAACCCCATCCTATTCTCATCCGCCCACCGTTGCAACCTGTCAAGGTCAGCTTGTAGCCTATTGCACCCTTCTAGTGCACCCACATCCCCCCACAAACTTGGGTGCTTTCTACCCCCTCATCCAAGTCACTGATGAAGATGTTGAACAGTGCTGGCCCGAGGACCGAGCCCTGCGGAACCCCACTGCCCACGTCCTTCCAGGTCGAGAAGAACCCATCCACTACCACCCTCTGGGTGCGGCCCTCCAACCAGTTAGCGACCCATTTGACTGTGTGGGCATCGACACCACAGTCTCCCAGCTTTTTGATGAGGACAGGGTGAGAGACAGTGTCGAAAGCCTTCCGGAAGTCCAGAAAGACTACATCCACAGCAACCCCTGCGTCTAATGATTTGGTGACCTGATCGTAAAAGGCCACCAGGTTGGTCTGACAAGACCTGCCACTGATGAACCCATGTTGGTTGCCCCTGAGCATGCATTCCCCTGCAAGGCCCTCCTGGATGTGTGCCAGGATAATTTTTTCAAAGAGCTTACCCGGGATTGAGGTAAGACTAACTGGCCTGTAATTTCCCGGGTCCTCTTTTTTTCCCTTTTTGAAGATAGGGACCACATTGGCCCTCTTCCAGTCCTCCAGCACCTCACCAGAGCACCACGAGTGCTCATAGAGCCGCGCCAGGGGTCCCGCAATGACCTCGGCCAGTTCCTGTAGAACCCTAAGGTGAAGATCGTCCGGACCAGCGGACTTGAACACGTCCAGCCTCTCCAGAAGTACCCTAACTAACTCCTCGCTAACCCCTGGCCCAGGCGTGTCTCTCCCGGGGCCCGAGGGGGGCCCAGCAGGGAGGTGGCTGAACTGGTCCCTATTTAGGAAGACAGAGGCAAAGAAATCGTTAAATATGACAGCACATTGGTCAGCAGCCATCACTAGGAGCATGAAGACCTCTGTACAAGCTGACAAAAAACAAAAAAAAAGAAGAATGTTTGTGCAAGGCAACGTTGGAAAGAAATGGTCTTTTCCTTTGCAAGGTATCTTCCTAATCCTCACAGGAAAACCAATGAGAGGTACCCAGAGACAAAGAATCATCAGAGGAGAGAAAGGATACAAAAGGAGGGATTTCAGAGCAGACTCCTGCTACAAAACAGATTGAATAAACATACAGTAACTATTCATTGGGCGCATCTACATGAGATGCTTAAAGGACAGTAGAATTAATCTACTGTATACTAGCTTCACAAAAAAAGTGTGTGCTGGTGTTACTGTGTAGTAGTGCCAATTATGGCCCATTCAATCTAGTGTCTGTTACTACAGATACTAAACTTGATGTGCTGTAATTACGACACATTAATGAACTTGCAGACATGCCTAGTGAGTATAAACTCAGGGTAGCTTTTAGTCATACTGTCTGCCAGGCGATCAGACTGGGAGGCAGCAGGGATAATGCAAAGTTAAACACAACTCCAGAATGTATTTCTATTTTGCTCTCCATTAGAAGTGCTTATGTCAAGCCCACATCATTCCTCCTTAACATTTGCTGATTGGAGATATTTATAATTACACTATTCCCACATACCTTTCTATATCTATTGTACCAGGTTTTGATTGTACCATTCTACATGTTTTTCTCATGATCAGTCATGTTAGTTGCTATGCACCTTTATGATTTGCTGATTACTGAACCCAATTACAGCATTCCCTATGCATCTCTTGTTTCAGATTTGAATCATAACATCCTATGTGCCATTATAGCAGTTCATAGTGATCCTCTCCATCTCAGGAGGTTCTGGAACAGATCCCACATGATCTGGTGCACTCTTGTTACCTTCCATAGAACTTTATACGCGCAGCCTTTTAACGCCTACCGTATTTGATCTGCCGGGTGGCCTACATATTCCAGTCTTTTTTATTTTTGCTTGTTAAGGCTTCAAGCATACTTTGTTTGCAATCTGTGCTACACTGTTATTGTTTCTCAAGTCCAACACTACAACCACATTACACTGATGATGGTTGTATAAAGCACCATGAATTAGAGCCCATCCCCTAAACATCTGTAGGCACCCTTAATGACTTCTTGGTGAGATCATATTTTAATATTCTATTTCAGAAATGAAGAGATTGTATTTCTTTAGCCTCTCTCTTGTTATTCAATATTCTTTTTGAACCTGAATTCTTTTAGGCCTTTTCTGAAGCTGATGGGCACCAGAATATGGTCTCTCACAATAATTGTATTTGAAAAATGTATTTGTTATTGAGTATTAGTGAAATATTGCACAGGTGGTTTAGGAGAATATACTTGAGGAGAAAAATCCCAAAGCTGACAGAGAGTTGCATCATCTATTTTCTGTGTATAAATTAATGAGTGTGGGGGGGAGACAAGGAACAGCTCTTTATTTTTCTGTGTACATATCAGGTATCTCTTAGTTTTTACCTCCATTGACACTCTTTCACACTTGGTATGGTTTTCCCATTTAGAGTTGGTTTTTGTCACTGTCCTTTACTAGGGTTAGAACAAGATTTTACTTGTAAATGTCCAAAAGCTTAATGGTAGGTCACAAATCTCCTTAGTAAGTGACATTTGTCTGCATTTGATTCTCTTTTACACCTATTTAATCTATTGTTTCCCTTACGAAAATGCAAATAGAGCCTGATCCTCCCACCCTTGCATTTTTCCATATACTGCTAAAAGCTGTTGCTCATATGCTCAGGGTCAAACTGATCTACCAGGTCTGAGATAAGGAAATATTTTTTTCCCTAGGGCAGATTGGCAAGAGACTTTATGCTTTCTTTGTTTTTGCTTTCTTCTATTGTATGGGGCATAGCCCACTTCCTGGAATCATCTGAGTATATTTTTTTAACCTATCACATTACTTGCAGTAACACAGATAGTGCCAGTGTTCTTGTCTCTCATGCTCTCTCTCTCTCTCTTTGTGGTGCACTTCAAGTTCTTTCTTTATTAGGTATTTTGTGGATGGTACTGTGGACCCTTTCAGACAAATATTTGCCTGCAGGCACAGGGGACAGGCCTTAATGGCTCGGGAAATCACCTCCAGTCCTATGCTTTAAACTGCTCCCTCTTTTCTTATAGATGTTTTGGTCTATAGCTAATTCTCCAAGGCATTATGGTATTACAGATGTTCATTGTGCTATAACAACCACGATCCCAAACTGGAACCCTCTCATTCTTATAGCGAACAGTCTAATGGCTTTGTGCTAGTCTAAAATTTCATGCAAGATGCCTTGGGGATCACACCTTCAGGGATGCTGTGGAAGCAAAATAGACTCATACAATATAAATGACCCTTAGGGAAAGCAGACTCTCCCTTCTTAGACGACAGAGCTGCCACTTCAGCTAAGCACTGTTGAGAACACGTTGTAAGGATCCTTTATTGTCTCCTTTTACATTTTTCCTTATTTCTTAGAACAAGAAGGTCTCCTAGATCATTTCTTCCCTAACATTTGCCAAAGAATGTTCTGTTGTTTTCCTGGGCAGTTATTGAAGCACAGACGTGGGCTCAAATTGTCTAACTTGAACTGATCATGGAAATGTGAGTATGTGGATACCGCTGTGTTTAAAAGAAGACATTCAAGAGATTCAGGGAGTTGAGACTCAGGGATGTGACTATGAATTCAGTGGAGTCATGGATTTCACATGTCTTAGTTAAATCGGATTGAACTTATTGAAGACACTCTCATACAGAATTAAAATAGTTTTTGTCTGATTTAGCTGAATTCATTGGGACAAATTCAGTGGGTTATAATATCAGTATCTGTGAGAGAGTGCTTATGCTAAGCAAGGCCTAGCATTAAAAAAAATGCACTAAAACTCCCAGAATGCTTCAAGGAGGTTGAGGAGTCAGCGATTGACATTCTGGTAATCACTTTCTAACCCTTAAATAAAAATACTGAACTTCTGACCTTTAAACAATGATCAAAATAGCAGACATGCCGCTTACATTGTTAAAAATAGGAAACTGCATGGCTAAACCGCAATGACGAAAAAACAACCGCATATTATGTCAGTTTTAACATTTTAACCCTGCAAAAACCAGCAAAACATATAAATGAATAATGTATTTAGGTTATAAAAAATTAGCATAAAAATATAAAGGTCATTAAAAATTAACATAAAAAGCGTAATGATTATAATACAAAGCGTATCACCTGATATTATAATATAAATAAGTTAACTAAATAACCAATAAAAGTAAGAATTAAAAAATGCATATGTATAAGTGTTATCATATATAACTAATAGTAAAGTTATGTTAAATGCCTCACTTCCACCATGGGGACAGTTTTGTATCTTTTGCCTAAAAAAAGATAAGGGACTCCTTTTAAATGAGCTGTTGACCAGTTCTAAGACTACTGAATCAGGCAGCTGCACCTAGCCTCCGGGTTAGAGAGCAAGGGCTTGATTTGGGAACCTCGTGAACCAACAGACCTCCTTTAGTTTATGACTGTAAAACAATAAAAGTTTTAAATTAAACAGGTCTGAGCCTGTGCTTAATTCTGTCCTATATAATTTGGCATCGAGCTCCCACAATTTGGCGCAGCAAGCAGGGTGCCCCCAACCCCAAAGAGGTTGTAGTGGTACCCAAAAAGTCTGTTTCACAAAGCAAAGAAAGAAGGAGCATCCTGATTCCCGCTAGAGGACAGCAAGGGATCTTCGGATTTTCAGACTTTGGACTTCGGAATCAACCAGGTGAGAATAGCCTAAAGGGCACAGAATAGCTGGAGGGGCAATAAGAGTAGCCTAATCACGGGAGTGTGAGAGGGGCACTAAGAGTAGCCTAATCACAGGAGTGTGAGAGGGGCACTAAAAGTAGCCTAATCACGGGAGTGTGAGAGGGGCACTAAGAGTAGCCTAATCACGGGAGTGTGAGAGGGGCACTAAGAGTAGCCTAGTCACGGGAGTGTGAGAGGGGCAATAAGAGTAGCCTAGTCACGGGAGTGTGAGTCGGGTAAACAGTGGTCTCTAAATAAAGTCTGTAAGTAATTATAGGGGGAACCGGGAGCAGAAAGCCACAAAAAAAAAAAAAAAAATTCAGTTCCTATTTTTTAGGGGTGATTAGTTTTCACTCAAATTATAGTTTTGGGGACAGTTTAATCTGTCTATTGGCAGCCACAGGACCATATAGAATAGTCTGGCTGAGAAATAGTAATCCTGCTTTGGTAAACAATTTTTATTATCAGGTGAATGGTGTGTTGCCACAGTGTATAGACCTCAAGAAGAAGGGGAATATCAATTGTAAAAGAAAGAAAAAGGGGGTTGATAATATAACAATCTAGTTGTGTTAAGATTGCTTAAATTAATAACATGATTGCTTAGATTAATAACATGAGAATCTAGAGCCCCAAAAGAAGCTAAATGGTACAAATTGTGTAGGAAGTCACTGAAAAAAAAAACTCAGAACCCACATGGAGATTAAGAAAAAGAAATTCAGTGTTGTTGTCACAATCCTGAGAATCCTGATTGTCCATTAAGAGGACCAAAAAACATATAGATGACACACAGGATTGGTTTTGTGGAGTGTGGTTGTGCATTCATCTAATAATTGGGAGCTGTGCTGTGGGCACGATACTTTGGTTAGGTCTCGTTTACTAGAAACAAAATAGTTATTATTGTCACCAATTATTAAAAATTTCATATTATAATTCCACTACTCAGGCGTATTCAGGCAATACTCAAGGTCCTGATAATTATCTAAAGTGTTGAATTTATTGCGTGGTTAGGACAGACGCAATTATGCTGGAACTAAAAGATCAAAGCCTGTAAGAAATCTTTTTACAGATATATGTAATTAATACAAAACAGAAGAAGAAAAAAACAAATAATAATAATACGTTATAGGTTTAGTGGGGAAAAATGTAAATTGGAAAGGGAACAAAGAAATGAAAAAAAAAAAAAAGAAAGAAATTGTCTCCATTGTCAGTTAATTAATAAATAAAAAAAACAAAGAAGACAAAAAAATTGGGAGCGAAATAAACTTCATATAGGAATAAGTATCATTAGTGGTATAAAAATTAAAATAGTTATAAGTATTATTTTTACTTTAAGTATGGATGGAGGAAGTATCATTTTCCTTAAAAGACATAGTATAAACTCAAAGACCATCAGAAAATGATTTTGAATAGATAAATTTGTCTTATTCCACCCTTACCTAAGAACTATTAAATAATACTAAGTAATAAAGTCTTTAAAACCTTACTGCAAAAAAAATTAAATTCTGAAAATTTTAAAGGGTGAACCAAAATTTATTTGCAGTGTGTGATTATTTATGGTTTACAACATGTACCTTCTCCTCCAGTAATGGTACAAAGCCATCGAAATTAAGTAAAATTTCTACCTGGTACTGAGACTTGGTTTCATATTCCTCAGTCAAGGTAAGACAATTAGAAAAAATTCTTAAAATAGCTGTCACTGACTATAGTGCAACTCAGAAATTATGCAGGAAAAAAACCCATTTAGTACAGATTACAAAATGTAAATTCATCCAAAACTAATCGAGAAGCAAGCGCTTCCCTTGTGTTTAATTTGCAGGAAAAAAACAAATATTGTCACTATAAAAAACATCAAAATATTTCTATGTATCCTGGAACTGTTTGTCCTAATGAATGCTAAAGATAAGTGTACAAATTACACACAAGATTCGATATGTTGGGTGACCTCAATGAAACTAACTTTACTACTGACCTCTATACTCAATAAGTTAGTAATTCAAGCGTTCCTGCTGGATGTTTTGAACATTTCTACTGCAAGTTGGACGGGAATGGAACTCTAATTTATAACCTCACTAAAATGCATGGACTGACTTTAAATACACCCATTGGGAAGCTTACAGTTTTTTGGACTATGAACCAATGTCATACAACCGATGCACTTCTTCAAAATTGAAAGATTCCACCTTGGACATTTTATCAATGTTCAGTCCCAGTAATTCAGTAACAAGTATTATCTCATAAATAGTGTCAAAAAGCCAATATTACTGTTAAAGTTGTTAATTTACCATTAACAAAAAAGGTGTTAAATATGTAACTTTTCTCTTATTACACAAACTTCTAAGTATAAACAAAGTTAAAACTATTCAAGTAGTTTAAAAATACCAGAAACACCTCTAATTTTAAAACAAAAAGGGGTCCGTACCTGGAAATTTACTTCAGGCACAGTACTATGTCTGGATTTTAATTGTTCTGTTATTCAGGGAAGTTCCTTGCTTACATATCAAAACCAAAGTATTTATATTCATCATGGAAAGGCACATATCCTAATACAGGAACCTAATTCCATTCAAGCAGATTTTTGGCACATCTTATTAAAAGATTTAAATTTAACTTTACATAAACAAAGTATTGATGTTTTAAGACTGCAAAGATTTGGCAATAAAATAGAACTATGGCTCTCTTCCGGAGAATACATTAAAGAGGACTTGACTAAGTTTATTTCTGTGGTTTATCAGAATATTTCCACCAATGGTCAAGTTCCTGACTACTTAACAGCTGTCTTGAAAGGACTTAGTAAACCTTTGAATTGGTTAGGTGATATTGCCCAACAGGCTAAGGAAACAATGCAGACCTCAAATAGAGTTACAAAAAAAAAAATGTCTAATCTTATTTGGCAAATGGGAGATAGCGTATGGATTTTTGTTATCTTTCTAGGTCTTCTCATAGTTTGCCTTACCGTTGAAGTTTTGTTGAAATATTGTTATCCATATTTCCAAAGATATGTTAAGCTTTCTCAATCACAAGTAGCTATTTTTATCAAGGAGGAAGAGGTGATGTGAGAGAGTGCTTATGCAAAGCAAGGCCTAGCATTAAAAAAAATGCACTAAAACTCCCAGAATGCTTCAAGGAGGTTGAGGAGTCAGCGATTGACATTCTGGTAATCACTTTCTAACCCTTAAATAAAAATACTGAACTTCTGACCTTTAAACAATGATCAAAATAGCAGACATGCCGCTTACATTGTTAAAAGTAGGAAACTGCATGGCTAAACTGCAATGACGAAAAAACAACCACATATTATGTCAGTTTTAACATTTTAACCCTGCAAAAACCAGCAAAACATATAAATGAATAATGTATTTAGGTTATAAAAAATTAGCATAAAAATATAAAGGTCATTAAAATTAACATAAAAAGCGTAATGATTATAATACAAAGCGTATCTATCACCTGATATTATAATATAAATAAGTTAACTAAATAACTAATAAAAGTAAGAATTAAAAAATGCATATGTGTAAGTGTTATCATATATAATTAATAGTAAAGTTATGTTAAATGCCTCACTTCCACCATGGGGACAGTTTTGTATCTTTTGCCTAAAAAAAGATAAGGGACTCCTTTTAAATGAGCTGTTGACCAGTTCTAAGACTACTGAATCAGGCAGCCGCACCTAGCCTCCGGGTTAGAGAGCAAGGGCTTGATTTGGGAACCTCGTGAACCAACAGACCTCCTTTAGTTTATGACTTTGTAAAACAGTAAAAGTTTTAAATTAAACAGGTCTGAGCCTGTGCTTAATTCCGTCCTATATAATTCGGCATCGAGCTCCCACAGTATCCAAATATTTTAAGGGCCTTGTTACACAGTATTTTTCAGCAGCTCCTGGAGCTCTTAATCTTAGGATTGTCCACATATTTACATCTTAAAGTGGTTTTAAGCACTCATTACGCAGCTCAGAGTTATAGCACTCCAGGGCAGGATTATTTCTGGGCATCTCTTATTCCATTAAAGTGTGGCCACTCCCCACAGATGTGCCACTCAAGTTGAAGTCCCCCAGTATCCCCGGATCTCCCACACCCATCTTACAGAGCAGGGAGAGAGGCCTGTCCTGATTTACCATCCCTGTAGTGGCAAGTCACAGCTCCAGCTCCTAGTTCTGCCTCTGCAAACCAGACCTCTAGTGGCAAGTCACAGCTGTGTTGGTTTGCAGTCTAGAGAAGGTTTTTAGACTAAGGGTATGACTGCTTCAAATTGTAAGCTAGCACTAACACTGATCAACAATTGTGTGGCTCACAGTATAACGAGTAACAAAGCCCTAAATAGGGTACATAATCTGCTTTAAATTAATTCACATTGAGGGTTTGTCTGGATGAGGAGCTGGAGTAACCAATATCTCACTGTGATCTGAGGATGTCTGTATCAAGAACTAGTATTGCCTAATTAATGTACTGTAAAGCCACAGTTTAATTTACTATGCAATATCACCCCCCATTTGACACATGGGTTCAGCTGTGTACACTGTTTCTTATTGGTATAGATTTCTGAAATAACCTTTTTGGGATGAAGGAGTATTAAACATTGAGTGAAGCAGTGTGTTTAGAGTTGTATAACACATTTGAGAATACTTGAGTCCAATTATAAAACTTGCAGCATAAGAATAACGTTGTAGCCATAATGGTCCAGAAATTATGCTAGATGCAAGGATTTCTCAGAATGACAAATTTTATTGAACCAACTATGTAGTTGTAATAGAGTTAGACAATATTTTCCATTCAAAAGCTTGTGTAACTCTTCCAACTATATAGTTGGTCCAATAAAAGATTTCACCCTAAGTACTCCTTGTCTTAATGATAAAACTGGAATAGTTCCCAAATTCTGTTCCCTGGAGCAATTTCTTTTTTAAAAACATAAACATTTGTAATATCTAGGATGGGATAAAGAGAATTGAAAACTGCTGATAATGCATAAAAATGTATTCAACAGATTTATTCACTTGGGAAATTTAAAAAAATGTGGACACAAAAGGCAAAATTATTTCTAAATATACATGTTCAATTATGATGACCCTGAGTGTCTGTGTTGTGTTTTGATGACACAGCTACAGGCATCTAACGACAAAAAATCTACAACAACCTTTATATGCAAACTTTTAGATCAGTCTCAACTCAGACCTGGGACTAAAACCCAGGCATAATTTCCCTCATCTAATGGCTAGACTCTACTTCTAGAACTAAATATAGATATAGGAAACTTGGGCATTTTTACATATGCTTCCAGTGTAGTGCCAAGCACTTTTAAGTAGTGAGCTGTGCTAATTAATAGCGCCCATGCATCATGTGTATCAGCAGTGCAGTGCATCCCCACGCTGAGAAAAGGGCAGTAGTGTGCTTTGGACTAAAGGGCATCAAACATATTTTAGTTCAAAGCACACTGCAGCAGTTTTCTCAGAGCAGAGGTGTATTGTGCTGGTGAGATGCACGATGTACGAGGCTTCCAGAGCACATCAGTTTACTCAATTATTCAAGTCTTCTCTGGCATGCTGGATTTCCATGTTGGAGCAGGCTCTCTGCATGTATGTAAGTGCCCTTGATGCCCAGCCACACCATTGTGCCCTACTGCATCCCACTCCCTTCTTAGAGCTGGGCATAGAATTCAGCAATATTGAGTTTGGGCTCTTCTTGTTCATTTTTGTTCTAACACACTAGATCTCACTAATTGTCTCACAGCTGAAAAAAAACTCAAGAGGCCTGATAGTCAGACCTCATGCTACTGCTTCTTTCCACTAGGTTTATTCCACTGGGAATAAAACCCAGGACTATTTCATTTAAACTACTCAGGTCCCCTGCTCTAGTTCCACAGTTTTCCCAGAGATTAGACATCTCTAGCAATTTCAGAACATTTGTGACATTAATTCTTGTCTTTTTTTTCTCTTTTGAATGACCTGGAGATAGATGGAACTGTCAAACCAAAGCATTGTGACAGAATTCATCACTGCTGGTTTCCCCAGCCTCCAGAAGATGTGGCTCCCAGTTTTTCTGCTGGTCTTACTCATGTATTCAATGACCTTGGTGGGAAACACAGTCATTATCTTCATCACCAGGACTGAACCCAGCCTCCACACACCCATGTACTATTTCCTGGGCAACTTTTCCTTTCTTGAGATCTGGTACACCTCGGTTACTGTACCCAAGATGCTTACTGATCTCCTGGCAGACAGGAAAGTGATTTCTTTCAATGGCTGCATCTCTCAGCTTTATTTCTTCCTTGCACTGGGTGCCACTGAGTGCTTCATCCTTGCAGCCATGGCTTATGATCGCTACGTAGCCATATGCCACCCTTTAAGGTACACTGCCATCATGAGCAGCATAGTGTGTACCAATCTCACTTCCTGGTCCTGGATCATCAGCTTTCTTCTTCCACTGGGACCAGTAATCCTCATCTCCAAGCTCAACTTTTGTGGCCCTAATGTGGTTGACCACTTCTTCTGTGATATTCTACCAGTGCTGCGGCTGGCCTGTGTTGATACCCACCTCAATGAGATGCTCAGCTTCTTCATATGCTCCTCAGTGGTTGTGGCCTCCTTTGTACTGACCATGGCTTCTTATGGAAGCATCATCACCACAATCCTTCAAATCCCCTCAGCTGCAGGACAAAAGAAGGCCTTCTCTACCTGTGCCTCACATCTGACTGTGATCACCATCTTCTATGGCACAGTTTTGTTCATGTATGGCCGGCCCACCAGAAAGTTCTCCTTCAACCTGGATAAGGTGATTGCTGTGTTCTACTGTTTGGTCACTCCACTCCTAAATCCCATCATCTACAGTCTCAGGAACAAGGAGGTGAAGGAGGCGTTAAGGAAAACCCTGTATGGAAAACAGGGAAGATTAATATGACATTGAATGGGATGAAGGAAGGATGACACAGACCCAAGGGAAAAAGAGGGGAAATGGCAAGGGTTTGTTTATTTAGAAAAGGGGAGGGGGAGCTACTGTTCTAGAGTTTGTATCAGTTGTTACAATGTAACGCCATAGTTACATTGTAACTATGGCATTACATTGATGCAGGATCATGCATCAATGTAATTCCTTAGGCTGGATCCGGATCATAGAGGCTCCTCCTGGGCCAGATTCATGGGATCAGCCGTAGCTGTGGTGAGGCCATGTTTGTGAGGCAGAATAGAGCCATGTTGGGGCAGCAGCATGGGGGTGGGGCCAGGCAGCAGCGTGGAGCCACCTCTGGTTGGCAATGTGGGCCCAGGGCTGGACAGCTGCATGAGGCTGTGTATGGATGGTGGCATGGAGCTGAGTTTGGGTGGTTGTACACATCAAGGATCCTGCTGCCTGTGGCCATATCCATCAGGGTCCAGGGATCCCAATTCTGGTGCAAACCACACTACTCAACTTCTGGTAGCCTGCCATGGGCCGGATCTAGCATATGGGTCAAAGGTTTGACACCTTTGTCCTAAAGGTTAAAGTAGCAAGGGTTTTCTTATGTGTATATTGTTACAGAACTATGCAACTTTAACAGTTATAGTGTTACAGTTTATCCTGGTGTCATTTGTTATTGAACAAATGTTACATCTCTCTATACAGAAATCACATATTTTATTCTTAAGGTGTCTAACTGTATCTGTATTCTTTCCATGCTGGTGTCATTTCTCACTGAAATGCCTAACACAAGGGTAACCAACCTGTGGCATGTGCACCCTCTGTGCATGGCACAAAGCAGATTAGGGAGGGGGCAGGCAGCTCAGTGCAAATATGGAAAGGAGCAGAAAGCAGAGCAGAGGATTGTGTAGGGAGCACAGAGCAGAGAGCACAAAGCAGAGCAGCAGATTGGGCAGGGGATGAGAGTGACACTCATGGAGGATGTGGGGCTTAATTTGTGGCATTCTTATGAAGAAGGTTGGCCTCCACTGGCCTAACCCATTTAATAATGTATAACATTTTTATATGCTGAGTACCATTCTGGGACATGTTGAATAGCCTAAAATCTTATAGAGTCCCATATCACTTGTTACAACTTCTCAGCCAAGTAGGATTGAACTCATATTTTTGTATGAAATATACTTTACTATATAAAATTCATTTTACTGGCAAATGTTTGCAATTGAGTGAACATAATGTCAGTATACTGGATTTTTGATTTACCAACATAGATTCATAAAGAGCAGGTGATGCGTGACTAACATGATTTCCTTCCATGATTTTTATCTTTGCATGGTTTTGGATACTGTTTCCCATGACATTCTTATTAGTGAGCTCAGGAAATGCAGTCTATGGAAGTAGTGCAAAGTATCTACGTAACTGGCTGAATCATCATATTCCAGGACTGTCCATTTTCTGGGCAGCTGGGAGCCATATGCAACACAGAGGACAGACCTAGGGGTTACACAGTCTGGGGATTGCCTTCCAAACCACCCCTTCTGTTTATACAGCTCAGCTCTCCCAAGCCATGTGAACAGCCCAGCTCCCTTTCACTGCACACAGCCCAGCTCCTCCTGGCTACATGCATCAGGCAGGGACCCTGGCTCCCTACAGCCATGTGCGTAACCCCCCTCACGTCACTTCCAGCCATACACATTTCTTAGGCAGCCCATCTGCAGCACACAGCATAAGCATCCTGGCTCCCTCCTGTTCCATGTGTGCAGTGCATGCAGCCCATCACACTCCCCTACTATGGGTGCAGCATGGGCAACTTAGCTCCCTCTGCTGCGCCACCCTGCCCAGTAGCAGGAACAGGGACCAGAAGACCTAGATCCTGTCTACCACCTCCTAGCATATAGGCAGAAGCCCATGGGCCACATGTTAACAGGCCACAAGTTGACCAGCCCCAATCATACTCAATGGCTCAATATCTAATTGGGAAGAGGTGTCAAGAGGATTACCCAGTGATCTGCCTTAATGGTCTAGCAATCCTAGCCTCCAGGGCTTTACCTAAAGCACCCCCACCACTATTTTGAAGTATGAGGACACTGATACATGAGACACTCCAGGCACTCAGAGCTGCTCAAATAGAGCCCCCCGTAGCGACAGAGCACATGTAAAAATGCCCTCTGGCTACAGACAACAAGCCAAGGAGCAGTGGCCTTGAAATGTAGCAAGAGTAATTGAGGAAGAACTTTCTTTCTATGAGGCTGGTTCAACACTGGACCAGGCTACCCATATAGGTTGTGGGATCTCCATCCTTGGAAGTGTTTAAGATTAGAAGAAACAAACACTTGAATCAGATATTTTAGACAGGGATAATCCTGCCTTAAAATGGGTGGTGCTCAACCTACTCAATCATTAGGATTCACAAAATTATATATACCTTGATAGTATATCTAGGTGTCCAGCTCATTCCTGAGCTCTTACATGTTAGGCCTTCCCCTGTGTATCTTGACGACCAGGGCCAATCAGATAAACATGCTTTGGGAATGTTAATATCCTATAGACTAATAGATGAAGAGGAGGGGAAAGCCCTCTGCTTCCAGTCTCATGTAAAAATGCCCTCTGTCTTTAGTCTAAAGGCCACCATACTTATTTGTGTGGATGGAGATGTGATTTCTAGACTCCACAACAGAATATTCAAGTAAGTTATAAAGTGAGAAAGCTGTGATTGAACAGATTATGAACAATTCCATTGCAGAATAGCCTGTACCTTCCCAATGAAGGCACTGACTCATGAAGTATGAAATGTAGGCCAGTTAGGGTCTCTTTAGGCAGAAGGGAAAATTGAACTGAGGCTTTATTCTTTCCAGATGAGTGGTCTAACCACTGAGTTCTCATGTTGGAGTCCCACAAAATGAGGATCAGTGTCTAGAAGGGCATGTGACACAAATCCTGCACAGATCCTGGTGGACAGAAAGTGAAGAGTGACACTTAGGATCATAGGTTTCATTCCAGGTTTTGGAGGTAATGTGATAGATTGTTTAAAGCCTGTTCACTAATTTCCCCTCCAGACCACAATTTTACCGGTTTTATCTCAGTCACAGTTTCCAGGTACTTTACCCCAGTCAAAATGTCTGTTCCCAGCCCTTTTGCTTTTCCTAGTTTTCTTTGTTCCCTTCCTACTTGGGCATTGTCATTTTTCCTTTTCCTAGTCTGTTGAATCTAGTTTTTCCCTAGTCTTTAGTTTAGATAACAGAAGACTGAGGAGGGGTTTAATAACAGCCTTCAACTACCTGAAGGGGGTTCCAGTGAGGATATAGCTAGACTGTAGGCCTATGCAAAGAAGCTAGTATTCACTTCAGATTTGGATTCAGCCAATTTGGGGGACAGTGATTCGATTCAGTGATTTGAATCACTGTCCCGATTCAATTTGGCTGAAATTTGATTTGGAGATTCAGCTGCTACCAAATCTCTGAATCAGCCAGGCCAGGCCCATCCCCTGCCCTCTCCCAGCCCATCAAGGGCTGCCCCAGTTCCCGGCACTTGGAAAAAAAAAAGCCCTGGTTCACCGGGTGCTGCTGGGTGAGGAGCGATCCCTGCTGTCCCCCACTGCCCCATGCTGCATGGAGGGCTCTGCATGAGCCCCCTGACCTCCCCTTGCTCCCCCAGCCTCCTGTATGGGTGCCCCACATGGGTCAGCTCTGGCCCTTTTAGAAAACAAAACAAAACCCCCCACACTCACTGCTCTTATTTTAGGGTAGATATTAAGAAAAACTCTCATGAGGAAGGTGTTAAAACAATGGAACAGGTTATTCAGAGAGGTTGTGGAATCTCCATCCTTAGCCGTTTTTAATACCCAGCTGGACAAAAACTTTGCTGGGAGGAAATAGTTGGGGCTTTGCAGAAGAGTCTGGAAGCCAGGTCTCTCCCCTGCCAGAACATTCCCATCACCTTTTGAACCTGTTCAGGTGTATATAATATACTTAAATATACATTCATATTTTCATGGTTTCTAGGGTCAGAAGGGACCTAAACAGATCATCAAGTCCAACCCTCTGCCCTGGGCAGGAACAAGTGCTGGGATCATAATACCCCATCCAGATATCTGTCCAATCTCCTCTTGATGACCCCCAAGGTAGGGGAGAGCACCACCATTCCAGAGCCTGGCATCCCTAACCGTAAAGTAATTCCTCCTGATATCAAGCCTGAACTTGCTCTCAATCAATGTGTGGCTCTTATCCCAGGTGGTGCCCAGGGGAACAGAGCCTCATCTATTTTCCGCTGGTTCCCATGGTGAATTTATAGATGGCCACCAGATCCCCTCTCAGTCTTCTCTTGTGAAGGCTGAATAGATTCAGGCCCTGTATTCTATCTTCATAGGGCCTAGCCTGCTTTCCCCTGACCATGCAAGTGGCCCTCCTCTGGACCCTGCCAATGCTAGCCACATCCCTCCTGAAGTTGTCCTGGTACCTGCTCAAAAATATGGAGGCAAAGAATTGGTTGAAGAGATAAGCTTTTTCCTTTGCTGCAATCACCAGATTGCTAAGCTTGTTCTGTAGGGACCCCACATTACCTGATGCCTTCTTCTTATTCCCTATGTATTGGGAAAAGGGCTTTTTGTTATTCTTAATTCTGGTCACCAGCCTTAGTTCTGTCTCTGCCTTGGCCTTCCTAACCAAAGATTAATATACATATTATATATATTCATATACTTAAAATATACATTATGGCAGAGAGAGAGAAAAGCAAGTCTTGTAGCCCACAGGCCAGGGAACTCACTAGAGAGCAGAAGCAGACTTTTCCCTTTTGGAAGCCCCATGGAAAGGTTCAATATCATGATCTGGGTTTTTAGTCCAAGGGTGTCAAACTCATCACACCCAGCAGGGCATGTGAGTGGCATTGGCATAGGGACAGTCTGTGCTGGATTGGGCCCACAGACCAGTCCCACATACTGGATCCAACACGCATAGGTGCCAACTGGAGCCGGTGCCAGATCTGGCATTGTGCAACCTCTGGAGCACATGCTGGATTTGAAATTTGATGTGTTCCATATGTAGCATCTAGGTCCAGTCCAACACTCATAAGAGGCACAGTGGCTAGATGATAGGGCTCCATAGGCTAAATATAACCCATGTGCTGCATCTTTGATACCCCTGCTTCAGTTCATCTGAAATCCTGAGGATCCTTACAAGAGAAAAAGGATTAAAATTCCCTGATTTTTGGCAGGCAGGAGCAAAAATCACAGAGCAATCACTATTGACTACAGAATCCATGTCCCTTTGAAGTTCATATCTAAACTTGGTCAGGTCCTGAATATTCATGAACTTTTTACCAGATATGTTATATACACAGAGGCAACAAGAGATCTAGGACTTTGAAAAGGGGGGTACAGTCAGGTTTGGGCCTTTGACCACTGAGCTATGTGAGGAGGTGAGGGAATGCACCCTTTTCCATTTCTGAAGCTAACTCAGGCAATTCTTTGTTTTGGTTGACTGCATTTTGGGGCATCTAACATTTAAAGCAACTAAGGACTCACAAGGGTTGTGTCTGTCCCTCACTGGAAACGGTGCATGTCCAGTTTGTGCATGTAGTTGCAAATGTTTCTCCCTGTGAAAAGGGCTATGTGGCCAGTAAAACAATTCCAGCCTTTGCATTTGTGGCTCTTTTTACATTTTTGGTACTTTGTTAATTAAATATGCTATGTAAACTACCCAAACTGGACACACTTAGGTGATTAGGGATAGAATACAATGCCACCTGAAGTTTCAAGGACCTATCAACATAGAGAAGGTTTGAAAGTGTATCATCATCTTCCCCCTAACCACTGAATCCTGGAGTTAGCATGGCCTGGACCCCTTTCTAGCCTTTTGGTATTTTTAAACACTGTTTTTAGGAACATTAATAAAGGATAGGGCATTTTGCAATCTTAGGGCTTTCCTGATGATTACATTCCTGTAACACACTATGTACATTTACAGTATGATGTATGCTATAAGTGATAAGCTTTGACATAGATACTCTTCACAGATGTTGGTCACCATGTTGCTGAGAACCACTGACTTCTGGCTCATGGGGATGATGTACTTGAAAAACATGGGGTCATTCTAGAAAAAGACCACTATTAAATGGACTGTACAGCTATAATTTCTGGAAAATACACTGTTGCTATTTCTCATAGGATTCATAAATGCATAGATTGCAAGGCTGGAAAGGACCCCAGAAGATCACTGGGTCCAGCCTTGTCCACCAGGGAGGAAAGACAACTGGGGTCAGGTGACCCCAGTGAGGTGACCGTCCAGACTCCTCTTGAAGATTTCTAGAGTAGCTGATTGCACCACCTCTGGAGGGAGCTTATTCCATAGTCTGGACACCCTGACTGTGAAGTTTTTCCTAATATTGAGCCTGAAATGGTCTTTCAGGAGCTTGTGGCCATTGCTCCTTGTTTTCCCCAAGGGTGCCCTGGAGAATGGTTGTTCACCAAGCCCTTGATGTATTCCCCTGATATAGGGGTAAGCTGCTATAAAACCCTATCTCAGCCTCCTCTTTTATAGGATGAAGAGTCCCAGGTCCCTCAGCCTTTCCTCATATGGCTTGCTGTGCAAGTCTTTGATCATATGGGTGGCTCTTCTCTGGACTCTCTCAAGCTTTACCATCTCCTTGTTAAAGTGTGTCACCCAGAGCTGGACACAATATTCCAGCTGTGGTCTCACTAATGTGGTCTCACTAATGCCAAGTAGAGCAGAATAATCACTTCCTCATCTGCATTACTGAGTGGGGAGGCAAGGGGCAAAGGAATGGAAATATTTTTGACCAGGTTTAGTCTTGCAGGACCATGTTCTCAAATTCCAGCTTGTAGGTCCTTATGAAAGTCACAGCCAAGTTTTCTGACTGGTACAGTTAATTATTTATGTGGGACTCCACAGAAAGCAATGCCTGGGAAAAATTATTCCTAACCTTTGATAAAAATAAATATTAAAACAAAGAAGGCAAACAGAGAGAAGGATATGCTTAATAATGTTTTTATTGAACCACCTGTGTAGTCTGGAGACATAATAGATAAGCTGTGAGGCACAAAGGGCCCATTTTCATGACTGCAATGGATGATAATGTTAGGTAGAACTATTACCTTTTTATCGTATTATGTACAGGTAAGTGGTACCACTGGAGAGGAAATTTAGGGGTCATAAAGAAATGATAAGAAATAGATGCAGACCAAATAGAGAACACTTAAAGTAGATTCATAGCTCCCTAATCTTTTGTGACAATTTCTCCTTTAATGTTCTTACCTTTTGTTCAAAGTATCTCAACATTTCTATAATTTAACGTACTCTTGTAGAAAACAGTAATACGAAATACATGCATACCCATACATAAATACATACCAAATACATTATGTTACCCCCTCAAAAAAAAACAAAAAACAAAAAAACTCCAGCCCCACAGCACTTTTACCTGCCAGGGCAGGGGGTTGAACTAGATGATCCAAAGAGGTCCCTTCTGACCCTAGCATATATGAATCTATTCATTTTAACTAGCTGTTCTTTGTGGTTCCACAGTATAATATATCTATAAAAGTAGGGTTGAGGAGAGACAGGAGGAGAAAAATTAAGAAAAATAGGAGATAAAATGGAGAAAAATATAGCAGCAGCAGAAAAAAGGAAGAGATGATAAAGAAAGGACAAGTACCTGGCAGTAAAAAAGATATGGTTAAGGAAGAAGCTAACTAAGATAAAGTGGTGGAAAGCATAGCAGCAACAGGTAGAGATTGTTAATTGAAATAGAGAGAAATAATAATAATAATAGACAACAAGCTAATGAATAACTAAATGATGGTGATGACAATAATAAAGATGAAGAATAAGAAGTAGAAAATTCATCAATAGAAGACGACAGCCAGAAAGGGAAAAAATATACTATGATAATGGATAAAAAGATGATGACAAGGGAGAAGAAGAATAGAAGCACCAGAGGCAGGAAAAGAAATGTATGACATTCACATTCACATGCTCTCCAGCACATTTCTCAAAGCTGTCTTTATATCTTTGTTCCGCAGAGTATAAATGATGGGGTTTAACATTGGTGTCAAGATACTGTATAGTGCTGAGATCGCCCTGGCAGTACTCGGTGTGTAGCTTGAACTGGGTCTCAGGTAGGTGAAGATACAACTTCCATAGTAGAGGATGACCACAGTGAGATGGGATGAGCAGGTGGAGAATGCTCTCCTCTTCCCTTGGGAGGAAGGGATTTTCAGTACAGTTGAGAGGATATAAGTGTATGACAGAAGGATGCAGAAAAAGGGTGTCCAGGCAATGAACAGACCAATGGTGAGTAGCAGGATTTTGTTGAGAGAGGTGTCCCCACACGACAACTCAAGCAGTGGTGGGATGTCGCAGTAGAAGTAGTCAATGTGGTTGTTCCCACAGAAGGGTAGCTGAAAGGCAAAGGTGGTGTGTACTGCGGAGTTCATGAAACCACTTAACCAGGAAGCAGCTGCCAGCTGGAAGCAAACACTTTTGCTGACAACTATCGTGTAACATAGCGGGTTGCAAATTGCAACATAGCGATCAAAGGCCATTGCTGCCAGCAGGAGGCATTCTGTGCCCACAAAGGAGAAGAAGAAGTACAGCTGCATCACACAGCCCATGTAAGAAATGTTGGTCCTTTTTGAGAGGAGGTGAACCAACATCTGAGGGATGGTGGTGGTGGTATAGCAGATATCCAGGAAAGCAAGGTTGCCAAGGAAAAAATACATGGGGGTATGAAGTTTTTGTTCCAGCAAAACAATAGTGATAATGAAGATGTTCCCCAGTAGTGTGAAGAGGTAAGCAAACAAAAAGGCACTGAAAAGCAAGAGTTGCACCTGTGGAAGGCTGATCCCCAGGATGATGAACTCCACCAAGGTGGTTTGGTTTCTTATATCCATGTGTTAACTTTCATTATATTTCTGCATTGGGACAATGAATTTCATAAAATATGTATCAAATGATTTGAGGGCAAATAACCCCTTGATACTAATCTTGGATTTGATTTATATGTATTAGAATGGTCAGCTTGAAGTATATTAAACCATAACATACAGGATTTCTAGTGGGAGGGGGCCATATCTTAAACACTCAGATACTGTGATGATGAAGGTGATATACAATAATATCTAGACCTTACACAATGATTTCAATCTCAGACTCAAGCTAAAGTATAAAGGTAGTAGAGCTCAGTATTCTCATGGGGAAACCAGTCAGAGAGAACTGAAGTGATTTGCTTGTTGCCACAGCATGGGTCTGTGAGCAAGTCTTTGAGCATCTCATCTCCTGATTACAATCAACTGTCCCTTCAGCCAGGAGTCATGGCTCTTTACTTTTCCAAAACTGTTTGAAGTGAATGCAAGTCTTTCATAAGGTCTTCATTCAGGTTCTTCATTCAGATCACTGAGACAGAAAGAAAGTAATTGGAACATACTGACTAGAGTGTAGCTCTTTAGGACACCTTATAATGCTTTCTCAGTCAAAATTTTCATATGCTAAGCATAAATCAAATAGATTTAGGGAAATACAATCAAAGACAATGGTGACAGGAAAGAAAACTTCACAGACAGAACAACTTTAGAAGCAGGATAAAAGTGAGAGAACTTTATGAGTAGGTGAGAGGTGATAAGAGGGATCTTGGGTTTTTCTGATAAAAAAAAACAAATAATTTTTGGATATAAAAAAGTAACCCCAAATCCACATTTTTTATAATTAAAATGAAATGCCCCCCCCCTCTCTATATATATATGTATACACACATTCATACATATACATAAATATACATACACGCACACACACATATATATGGGGATTTTTTTAAAGTTAAGGAATGATTAGCTCTGACACATTTAGAACTACAACAATAGATAATTAGGGTTGAAAGGGATGTCAGGACATAATCTAGTTCAACCCCCTGATCAAACCAGCCCCAACTATCTCACCCCAGACAAAGCTTTTTGGGCCAATCCTCCAATTTGTCAAGGTCTCTCTAAATCCTATCCCCACCCTTCAGGGTATTCACTGTTGCCCACAGCTCGGTGTCATCTGCAAACTTGCTGAGGGTGTACTCCATCCTATCTTCCAGGTCATTTATGAAGATATTGAATAAAACCATCCCCAGGACCAACCCCTGGAGCACTCTACTTGATCCTGGCTACCAACTAGATATAAGCTTTTAATTACTACCCTCTGAGCCCCAAAACCCAGCAAGTTTTCTGTTCACCTTACAGTCCATTCATCTAACCCATACTTCCTCAGCTTGCCTTCAAGAATGTTGTGGGAGACCATATCAAAAGCCTTGCTAAAGTCAAGATGTATCATATCCACTGCTCTTCCCACATCCACAGAATCAGTCATCTTGTCATAGAAAGCAATCAGGTTGGTCAAACATGACCTGTCCTTGGTGAAGCCATGCTGACTAATCACCTTCTCCTCGTCCAAGTGCTTAGAAATGGATTCCTTCAGGATCTGCTCCACGATCTTTCCAGAGACTGAGGTGAGGCTGACCAGTTTGTACAGAAACTCCTTTTTCCATGGCTTGAAGATGGGCACTTTATTTGACATCTTCCAGTCATATGGGACCTCTCCTAATCACCACAGTTTTTCAAAGATAGTGGCCAACAGCTCTGCAGTCACATCAGCCAGCTCCTTCAGCACGCAATGAACCAGTTCAAAGGACTACTTTATTTTCCAGGTAAAATTTTCAATCATTCCAGGCAGTTAACATGCTTACATATCTATCTGCTTCAGATTTAAACTGAAATTAAACTATTCTAAATGTTATGTGTGCCTATGCCCTTTATGACCCAACACAGGAAACACAACTATACGATTCCCCACATATTAATTGTTGATCTAGAACTCCCTTTCATAGAATACCATTCCTTTCAAATTATCTAGTTCAGTCATAAAGAGATGCAGGTTTCTTGCCCCCACCACTTTTCTTGGAAGACCATTCCAAAGCTTCACTCCTGCGACAGTTACAAATCATCTTTTAATTTCCAATCTTTAAATTTAGTTATTGCTACTTAGATGCTGTTTGACTTGTGCCAGTATTGTTTTGTAATGGAAAAAAAGCTCCCTACTGTTATTCCCTTCCATGTACTTGAACGGTTCTGTCTCCTCTCAATCTTCATTTTGCTAACTTAGACATGCTAAACTTCTTTAATATTCTTTAATAACAAAAGGTCTCCGTTACCTTCACCCCCTTAGTCATCTATCTTTGGACATGTTCCAGTTTAAATTACATTTTCTGAATGTTGGTAACAAGACTACTAACAGTAAAATAAATGGAGTCTCATCAAAGCCTTCTACAAAAGTAGCACCTCCTTGTCACTCCTGAACTTAATGCACCTTATGATGATGCCAGCTTTTCTCACAGCTGTCTTGCACTAGTGGCTTGTATTTATCCTACATTTAACCAACATCTCCCAGTTTCTTATTTGTTCATATGTCTCCAGTCTATACAATAGAATAAAAAATGGGGAGAGAGATAATAAGAATGGAGATCGCAGATGGGATGTGTACAATACTGACACATTTGGACAAGATATTTTCAGGCACAAAGGACAAAACCCCATACAGCCACATGAACAAACCCCATACACACAAAGTCAAATAGATATAGCTTTAAAGGTCATCCTTCTTCAATTCCCACATCCTTCTTGAGATTACAGATGGGATTAGATTCCATTTTAACTATTATTATTATTAGAAGGGCAGGATTCTGGTTTTAAATTCTACCTCTTCTACCGTCTTGCCTGCTCAAATTGTGCTATGCAGAAGACATCAATAATCCCCATTCTCTTTAATCTCCCTGACTAGATTTTCTTTCCCATACTTTTGCATTTTCTGGGATGGGGTACTATGTCAAAGACAATGAAAGACTCTTCTCCCCCATAGAAAAGGTCCGGGTTTTCCAGAGGTTCTGAGATATTGCCAGGGAGAATGATTTTGCAGTGGCCAGGGCTATTTGCATTGCCCTTCTGTATATTCTTTGGAAATTAGATTGTTGGGAGTGCGGAGGGAAGGTATTTACCGCTGGATCTCAACAATAAATGGTGATCCTCCACAGCTGTTTTGGCTAGACGTAGAGTTTCCATTCCAAGGTCTAAAAGATGTTGACCAGCCTGTCTAGGAGTTTTGGAAGACACTATTGATTATGTCTTAGAATGTCCTCTATATAATGACATAAGGAGAAAGTATTTATCACTGTTCTTGCAGAAACTGACATACTTCTCAAATAGAGAGAAATTAATATGGCTCCTCCAGCAAACAGCTTCATATCTAGTAAACCATCTTGCAGTTTTGGCTTATAAGGCTGAAGTGATCAGAGCTAAACATCCTTTAGTGTTGATATGACTGATAACCTATATCGCTATATTTGTTTTTTACTGTTTTAATTGTGGACCTATGCAAACATGTTTATAGAGTCATGATCTGATTTATCACCATATTTGTACTTGATTATGTTCATTCTAGGAGTAGGAATAATATTTTTTATAATGGATGGCCCTAGTTTATTATCATTATTTGCATTTCTATTATTTATGCTTAAATTTATATTATGGTTGTATGTCTGTTACGTTGTTTTCAGGAGCATGACCTTTAGCCAGAATCCTTAATAAACTGAAATAGAATTGAACTGAATAGCTTTAAAGAACAACAAGCAGCAGCAATAGCCCAGAATTAAATAGGTGACATTATACCAAAAAACTCATACCCAAGACCAGATCCTTACCTGATGTAAATCACTGTAGGTGCATGTTTACTACCAAGGTATGTCATGCATCAAATTCAGTTGAGCTATAAGGGATTTATTTCAGTTAAAAACTACCCTGGGCAATTATTTTCAGAAATACTAAACTTTACTAAATAGATCAGTAAAATTATTGTCAATTAAATCAGAGAAAGTGTTTGAAGAGAGAAGAGTAGCTTTTGGTCAAAAATTCAGTTCTGGGGGGTTGGGGTTTTCAATATGAGAAGGAAAATATTTTTACAGAAAAAAAAACTAATGAGCTTTACTCACCAGTGAGAGAAATTGATGTAATGAATTCAGCAAAATTCATAATTGTGTATTATCACTGCTTTATGCCTATATTTATCTATGCTAGCATCCATTGGGATATTTTTCCCTAGAGCATCTTTTCTAAATCCCGCTCTTGTGAGGCAGTGAGAAGGATGACATAATCAGTCCAAACAGTTTCCTGCACATTGTCAGTATTATAAAATTATGAATAAATAATGGTTTTGTGTGAGTCAAAAGATCCTGTGGTGCAAGTCAGCATAAGTCATAGGTGTAGAACGCATAGGACTAAGTTAGTGAGTTCAAGCCCTCACTATCACAAGACACCACAGCATGTTATACCACTAATAAAAATAATAAAGTTCAATTTAAAACTAGGCTCCCACTACTTCTTTTGAAGGCTGTTCCGGTACCTCATTCCCCTGATGGCTAGAGATACTCAAGGGCTTTTAAACTCTTTTAAGTTATGTCTGTGCAACTTTCTTGATGCATCTGAGGTGAACCCTCCTACTGCCTCACCCTGAACCTGCGCCATCTATCCACTCCTGCTCTTATACATCCAGGCTGAAAAGGCAGCAGTGAGGCAGCTCAGATGATACCTGGGGGCTTGTGAGCATTCTGGATCATAGACATGAAAGGACACCTAAAGAGTGGTTTCCCAGTTTCAGATGTGGTGTGTATATTAGATGATCCAAGTCAAGACTCACTAAGCCCAATTACAGATTCTGGGGGCAGCCTCCCAAATTAGCAGAGAGATAATATCAAGTAGGTCTGTGCAAATAGGCATCTATTCAATTTGACTTTGGATCCAGCCACTTCAGATGCTAGTGATCCAATCCGGAGCTCTGGATTGGTTTCCCGCTTTGATTCAGCTGAAGCAGCTCCGATGATTCAGAGCTGCTTTGGAGATATGGACGTAGGGTATAATGGGAAATCAATGAAATAGCTATAACTTTATGGTTTTTTGTCTTATTTGGATGAACCTTGCAGGAATGGTAGCATCTGCTGAGAGCATGAAGCCTGCCAGGTTTCAAGAAGATAGGTGCCTGGGTTTGGGAGGAACTGCACCGCAAATTCTTGGAAGCAAAACTCATGTCATGTCTACGTGTTACACTACAAGAAGGTGAAAACTGCAGGGGTGCTGGCCCCTGCTGGGGCCACAAAGCCTGCCAAGTTTCAAGGAGATACGTGCAGGGGGTTGGAGGCAACTGCACCTCAAGCTGCAGACAAGCAAAACTCATGGCTGAGGCCACGAAGCCTGCCAGCTGTCAGGGAGATCGGTGCAGGGCTCTGGATTCTGAGGCCCTGCACCTCTAGCTGCTGACAGACAGAACTCGTGACATGGGTGCTTGTGCACCTGTGTCTGTCTTGGGGGTTGGGGAACTACTGCAGGCCTGGCTGCTAAGCTACTGCTTTACCAGTTATCAATCAGTCATGATTCACTCAGGGACCAGCTCAATACACAGTAGCTAGCTAGTGTAACAAGTTAACGAGCACAGATTAACACCTACAAAACCACAGACTAAAGAGAGAAAAGAATCAATACAGAGAATCAACTGCCCCAAGGCAGACACAGTCAATTGTACAAGCACTCATGTCACGAGTTTTGCCTGTCAGCAGCTAGGAGTGCAGAGCCCCAGAACCCAGAATCCCTGCACCGATCTCCTTGACAGCTGGAGGCTTCGTGGCCTCAGCAGGGGCTATCAGGCCTGCAGCTTTCATCCTGCTGGGCCTTAACACACACAGGGCTGTCTATGTCATGAGGTTTGCCTGTTAGCAGCCAGAAGTGCAGGGCCCCAGAAGCCAGACTCCCCCTGCATCTATCACCTTGAAACTTGTCAGACTTTGTGGTCTCAGCAGGGGTGACCACCCTTGCAGTTTTCACCCTATTGTGGCTTAACACACACATGACTTGAGTTTTGCTTTCAACACTTTGGGGTACAGTTCCCCCAAATCTCTGCATCTGTCTCCTTGAAAGTTGGCAGACTTTGTGGTGTTTGTAGGGGCCACTATCCCTGCAGCCTTAACCCCCCTGTGGTGTAACACATACATGTGAAATGAGTTTTACTTTCAAGAATTTGGGGTGCAGTTCCCACCACATCTCTGCACCTATCTTCATGAAACTTGGTACATTTTATGCTCTCAGCAGACACTATTATTTCTGTAAGGCTCATCCAAATCAGACAAAAACAACACCATTATAAATATTTAATTGATTCTCCATTATACCCTATGGCCGGATCTCCGAAGTGGCTCTGAAGCAGCTCCAAAGCTGTGAACCACTTTGGAAAGCCTAAAGATTGAAGCCTAAGCACTTCAATCTGGAAATTCTGGTTTGGTGTCCAAAGCAGCTGAATCTTCGCCAGATCCGATGCGTGGTCCAAAGCTTTGCACAGCCCTAATATCAAGGTGTGGCAGGTAAAAGAAAGAAAGGGTGAGCACAAGCAGGTGCGTGAGATGTCTTCGGGGGGGGACCCTTTGGGGACATACTGGAGATATGGCATAGAGTTGGAGCTCACAGATGTATAACCTATATTCCAGCAAAAGGTTATTGCCTGTAACTCTCTTCTTTTACTTCACCATTAGTTGTGGCATCTGGCAGATGTATATTAAGGGTATGGTTCTAGACTTAATGAACAATTACACTGATCTTCTTGGTTCTTATCTCCAGAAAATTCCAGTCGATACATAAAAACTTTTATAAATGCATGGAAGTAGACCTGGGGATCAACTTTTACACCAAGATGGAAGTAGACCTGGGGATCAATAATGGCATTCTCAGAAGTGAGTGAGTTAGGACCACAAATCCTATATTTTCCATGTGTCAGGTATTCAAGTTGTAGCTGTATTGGTCTAGAGGCAAAAGGAATCAGAACTTGTGGTAGAGGTGATCTCTTTTATTAGACTAGTTAGATTTTTGCAAAAAAAAAAATCTTTAATTGCGACAATCATTTTAATGATTTTCCCCACTTTTGTTCCCATTCCCACTGACTGTTTTTTAAAATCCCACCCTAAAATATGTTGTCTTCTAGATTACATCACTGCCAATAACTTCCACAAAAATATTCAAACAGATTTATGGTAGCAATAGAAGATCTTCTTCTCTCTCTGTGTCTTGGTTTGAATAATTTGAAAGGTGGATAAAACGATGGCTTACCCAAGGGAGTCATAAGAAATAAACAACTGGGTAAAAAACCTTTTTGAAATTATGTTATCAATCAGATTAAAAAACAGGGACTAGACACATTAGTTATTTACCTCATTGATTTTTTGAGGCATTCTTTGCAAAAAAATGCAGAAGGAAGAGTCTGATATACTTTGAAGTTTAAAGGCATACTTTATCTGTATGTGATGGTCTCTGAAATCCTAGAAGCTTACCATTTCATGGGATAGGAGAGGAAGGAAATCATTATGTTTACATTGAAATTAATTATTCAACAAGCAAATGTTATTAGTATGATTCTTTCATATAGGGCAGATACTATAGAAGGGTACGTTTTAATATTACAAGTAGGAACGACAGAACAAATGTAAAAAAAATGAGGCTGAGATCTTCAAAGATAATTAGTAGAACTTTAGCAACTAGGGCACTTTTCAGAACCTGGTGGGTATTTATATCCATTTTTATGTGCCTACAGGCCTTTAAATATTTGGACCTCTATGGCTCAACTCTTGCATTTTCAAAATGAGGAAAATAGCACTTCTGAACTCCTACCCATAAGGAAAGGTATAGTACAGAGATTATGTGCATGTTAAACTATTGAGGAACAGATGAAGTACCAAATTCTTGCTCACTTTCCAGGCCTTAATGGTACTTTCATACAATGTGGATGCTGTTTCCACTTGTGTAGCTAGTTTTCATGCTCAGAACCTTGTACTAGGACCCAGAATGGAAAATAATTTCTGAATAATATGCATAACATTGAGCCCTTTTAAACTTAAGTCACACAAATCCACATCTAGTGAGTGCTTGATGCTGAGCAAAGAGGAAAGTCCTCATGCCTCTTCCACTAATAGCCCAGTAAAGTGATTCTCATCCTTTTTCAGACTCAAGGCACCCTGGGATAGACTCAAGGAACACCGTGCAAATTGGCAGTTCATTTTTTATTAGTTTTTTAGTTCAGAAAAATAATGGAACAGTTTTTCTGTTGCAAAGAACTCAGAAAGACTACAATTATAGATTTCTATTTCAAATCTCTGGGTTTATCTTGTGAATCATGTTTGCACACCACTCCACAGCTTCCTTTAAGGTATCTCAGAGCACCTCAAAGTGCCATGAAACCTTAGTTGAGAATCCCTGCCCTAAAAAGTAGTATACCCAATGATACATACATACATATGTAAATACATACATACATACATACCTTGATAGATAACTTTATTCTCACCACCCCTCAAAATGTAACACGAGGAAAAATCTAAATTTTAGTTGGCTATTGTTTATGTTTTCACACTATAATATATTTATAATTGTTTGGTGAAGAGGAAAAAGGAGGAGGAGGAAGAAGAGAAGTATAAAGTGGAGAAAAATAGCAGCAACAGAAAAAGCAGAGATGATAAAGAAGGAAGAAGAATTAGGCAATGAAAATAATTATTCTGAGGAAGAAGGTGAGGAGGAAAAGATGGTAGAGAATGTAGCAGAAAAAGATGGAGATTGCAATCATGAAGAAAAGAAACAAAGACAGCACAAACTGATGAACAAATTAAAGATGTTGACAAAGGGAAAGAAGAAATAGCATCATCAGTAGAGGAAGAAAAACTGACAGGGAAAAACTACTCTGATAATTGTTAAGTAGATGATGACAAGGGAGAGGAATAAAAACAGTACAAGTAAAGGAGTAACAGAGAGATAAATTCACGGCTGATATATGAGTTTTCTCAAGGCTTCTTTCACATCTTTGTTCCTCAGGGTATAAATGATGGGGTTTAACATTGGTGTCAAGGTACTATACAACACTGAGATCTCCTTGGCACTGCCCGGTGTGTAGCTTGAACTGGGTCTCAGGTAAGAGAAGATAGAGCTTCCATAGTAGAGGATGACCACAGTGAGATGGGATGAGCAGGTGGAGAATGCTCTCCTCTTCCCTTGGGAGGAAGGGATTTTCAGTATGGTTGAGAGGATATAGGTGTATGACAGAAGGATGCAGAAAAAGGGTGTCCAGGCAATGAACAGACCAATGGAGAGTAGCAGGATTTTGTTGAGAGAGGTGTCCCCACACGACAACTCAAGCAGTGGTGGGATATCGCAGTAGAAGTAGTCAACGCGGTTGTTCCCACAGAAGGGTAACTGGAAGGCAAAGGTGGTGTGTACTGCGGAGTTCATGAAACCACTTAACCAGGAAGCAGCTGCCAGCAGCAAGCAAATGCTTTTCCTGATGACTACTGTGTAACGTAGCGGGTTGCAAATTGCAACGTAGCGATCAAAGGCCATTGCTGCCAACAGGAGGCATTCTGTGCCCACGAAGGAGAAGAAGAAATACAGCTGCATCACACAGCCCATGTAAGAAATGTTGGTCCTTTTTGAGAGAAGGTGAATCAACATCTGAGGGATGGTGGTGGTGGTATAGCAAATATCCAGGAAGGAGAGGTTGCCAAGGAAAAAATACATGGGGGTATGAAGTTTTTGGTCTAGCAAAGAAACAATGATAATAAAGATGTTCCCCAGGAGTGTGAAGAGGTAAATAAGCAGAAGTCCAGTGAAAATCAACAGCTGGATTTGCTGAAGGCTAGCAAATCCTAAGACTATGAATTCCAACAAGATGGTTTGGTTTCTTTTATCCATGTGTTAATTTGAATGTGTATTTCTGCCATGTGAAGAGGTGGGTAATAAATAAAATTGTTAAACCAATATACTTAGTACAAATAAGCATATAAAATTAATATGAACCAAATTTTCTTCCATATAACACATCGCTCACTATATCACATAACATATTTTTCAAAAGGCCCAAGAAGGAAATATTATATATATTACTTTTGAGGGTAAGTACCAGAGTTCTGGGGTCCCTCAGGCTGGGGGCCACACATTAGGGATGGGTGCAACTCACTAGGGGTAGGGGCCACCCACTGGGCCTTGCCTAATCTGACATGCTGTGCAGCAGCACCCAATCCAGAATGGCTGCACCAGGGCCATGTGGCAGGGCCCAATCCAATATGCCAAACCTTGGTCTGTGTGTCGGGGCCTGATCCAGCACACCAGCTCTGGGACTGCACGATGGATCTGATTGTGTGTACTGAATTGGAGGCCACACTCTGAGTCTCAGATTGTGCACTGGCTCAGGGTCCACATGTTGGGTCTGGGGTAATTTGCTGGGTTGTATCCAGTGCACCAAGTCCAGCCATAGACCAACCACATACAATATCCCAGTCTAATGCGTGGTTGGGGAAGAGAGCTCCCCACAAGTCCACAAATTTGACATGGGGTGAGGGAAAGGAGGGAACAGTGGCAGCATTAATTGCCATGGGTCCCAGAACTGTGGCATTTAATGTTGCCACCACTGTGTCCCTTCCCCATACACATTTCCAGACCCATGGAGCCCTTTTCCTTGCATATAGTGTGCATCCAAGTCTTCCCCAGCTGGTTCTGGGAGAAAAGGTGTAGGTTATATGTTAAAAAAGATTTATTTGAATATTTTTCTTGAAACCAACTACTACAACACAGGATTTTTTAGGGGAGTGTTGGAGACACTCAGATGCTGTGATAACAGTGTTCTTGTAGTAATACTTAGCCTTTACACAGTGTTTTTCATTCCTCAGACTGAATCCAAAAGACAAAAGAAGTACAGCTCAATATCCCCTTGGGGAAATAAAGCACAGGGAAGTTAAGTGACCTACTCACTGCTATACTTGAGCCTGTGAAATTTAATAGAGAAGGCGGTCAACCCTGCTGTTCCAGTCACATTCTGTTTTACCTTCAGCTAGAATGAATGGTTGTCATATATATACCCAAAATCTTTTGAAGTGAATGGGAGATTTTGTATAGGGTACAATGACCTTGGACCAGGCCACTAGAAACCTCTCCGAGACAGAATGAAAAAAAAATTAAACATAGTTGACAGACAGGCACACAAGTCAATCAGTTGGTCGACAATTAGATGAGTGTGAATGGAGACAGATACAGATAGAAAGAGGAAGAAATGAATATTAACATAGGAACATAAGATTGGAAGTGGCTTCTTGAGGCATCAAGACAAGGGAGACAAGGGCATGGCCAAAGGTCTGCTACTTTCAGCAATAAGGAAGTAAGTTAATACATGCTCAGATGAAAGGAAAAGGACATTTTGCCTCATATTACACAGGAAGGCAAACCTCCATTTCCTCCAGTCCATGCTGATCTGACTTAAGATGTACATTTCTTCATCAGACCTGAATCTGATCATTGTTCTGACCCTAAGATGGAAAACAAGACCCTCTTACAAGGAATCTTGTGTCTTGTAGTATTAGTGGAAGAAACAGTATATGTCAAGCAACCTCCCCCACCTCCCAGGCTAAAATCCCAATGTCTCAAGAAAGGGAAAACAAACAAAAAACAAAGCAAAACAAGACACAAACAAAAACACTAAAACCCACAGATGCCAGTAGCACTCATGAAGGGGGGAAAGTTCTTCCTTGGCCGCAACTGGCAACCATATGGTTACCAGATGTCTTCGATACAACCATGCTACCTTTATAGTCGGAGCTGGTGACAGCAATTACATGACTGCATGTCTCATATTCTGCTTGAGGAGGCAGACATTCTTGTCCTATTATATCATTCCTTTAATAAACTTATCCAATTTGATCTTAATAGTATGTAGGCTTCTTGCCCAACCACTTTTCATATCTTCCATTTTCCAGACCATTTAATCTTGTGCTGATCTTGTTTTTTTGTCTAAAAATCTCATCATCTTCCTTTCAGGGGTGTTGGTTGTCATTGTTTTAGTCTAAGGACACAGGCAGACAAGGTTCTTTTGGTAATTGTGGTATCTTTTATTAGACTAACTAAATAGTTGGAAAAAAATGTTCTTTGCAAGCTTTCAGGTACAAACACCCTTCTTCAGGCACAGGGAGAGTCTGCCTGAAGAAGGATATTTGTACCCATAAGCTTACAAAGAACAAATTTTACAACTATTTAGTTGTTTGAATAAAAAAAAATCACATTTACCCAAAGAACCTTGTCTGCCCATCACTTTTCTTAACATTCTTCCTATTTATGTAATTGCATAGGGTGCTTATATCCCCTCTCAGTGTCACTTTTCCTAAACTGAGTCAAGCTCCTTTAATTTTCTTTTATAAGAAGAGATCTGTTTTCCCTTACCCATTTTAGTGGTTTATCTTTTTTTGGTAATATCTTTAAGGGCACTGACAGACGTGAAAAAAACAAAAAAACAAAACAGCCCTTTACCAGAAGCGGAAGTGCACTAGTTCAACCCACCTCCCCAGTGTCTGTATAGATATGATGCTTTATCAGGGCTTTTTGGCACTTTCATCAAATAGCTAATTCAATTTGGTATTAGATAAAAGTGCCAAAAAGCCCCACTGAAGTAGCCAATTAATACAGACTTTGGGCAAGCCGGGTCAAACTAATGCAATGCTGCAGTGTTGGCATGCACTGCAGTCAGCGCAGGTGTGCACTGAGCTGAAAGTAAAGCTCCAGGTTTTTTTTTTGGTGGTGGGGGGGAGGTTCCCCACATCTGCAAACAGCCTTATATCTCAGACCTGAAGAAGGGCACTTTGTGTAGTGACAGAAGTAATAATTTAGAAATGCTCCTTAACAGGAGACTGGGGGAATTGGGAGATAGTCCCTTGGTTATAGAACAACGGCTAGAGAGGACCAAAGGGCTTGCAGAGGTTGCCAACTGCTCCACAATAAGACTTATTGTTTAGTTCTTCTCCTTCACTGTATACCTGCATTTATTGAACCCAGTGATTACTAGACTTCATGCTTGAAAGCTTTTCTAACATCTATCCTAATTAGACAATTGTCCAATTAAATATAACAGTTTGCTTGTCTCATACGCAGAGACTCAAACAGATCTCCTTATTCAAAAAAGGAAGAAAAATATAAATTTAAGTAGGAGAATTTATATAACAAAACTTGTGCCTGAGACCTGATCCTTAGCTGACGTAAAGCACTGTATGTGTTTTTGCAGTAAGTAGGTATCTAATACAAGTTCAATTTAGCTCTAACAGATTTATTCCAGTTAGACTCTAGCCTGTATAATTATGTCCACACATACTAAACTTATCAGTACGTATGATGAAATTGGAGATGACTGAACTGTTTTAATAAAAACTGGGGGGGAGGGGGGTATTTTAATTTTCTTTAGAATACCATAAGCTGTTTTTTTCAGTAACTTTTTTGCCTTAAAATATCCCTCTTTGAGAAGCTTTGCCTCAAAATATCAAAATATTTCAGTTTCAGAGATTTTCAGGCAATCATATACACTCGTTCAATGTTACTGTCAGTTCCCAGCCCAATTTTACTTAATTTTTTTGTATGGCTGTTTAGTTGCATTTTGCATAATTGCATTTTGAAGGCTCTCTGCATTTTAATTTGAAAACTTTTTCAGAGAAAAACAAATTAGTTATACTTACTGGCAAGAGCAATTGATGTGATGAATGCAACAAGATTCACAACATGCTCTGTACCAATGCTGCTTTATATTTATATCTATGTTAACATCCATTGGGATATTTTACTCTAGAGCATTTGTTACTCATGCTCTGGTGGGGGACGGGGGTGGCAGGAATAACCTCATCAACCCAAGCTATGCCTTAGAATACTGTCAGTGTTATAAAATTATACACACAGGAGGATCAGAGGATCAGATTCCTATATAATGCAAAGTAGTACTGGTAATAGGTATGGAGCACATAGGACTAGAGTTCTCTCACAGCATATTAACCCTTTAATAAAAAAATAACACTCCATCTTATAAAGGCTTCTTTTTCTTCTCACTGTTCCTTGTGGGAGGTCATCCCAGTACCACAATCCCCTGATTAGAAACTTGCTTCAGATTTCCAGCCTAAATAGGGTGCTTTCCTTTTTATACCCACTTCCTCTTATAGCTACACTGTCCTTCACTATGGAAGCATTCCTCCCTCCCTTGGGTTTTATGACCCCAGCACTAATATTTTAATAGACAAGAAGTATATCTCCTGTCAGTATTTGAGTTCCTAGTACAAACATTCCAAGCGTCTTTGGTTTCCCTCTACAGCTAGGGACAGAAATTACACAGAAATAGGTTTAAATGATCAGAAATTAGTTTGAACCTGTAACAGAACAGAAGTTCAATGCACATAAACTGCTTTCAGAATGGTCAAAACTGATTTAAGACAAACCTGGTTGAATGTAGTATCAGACTTAACTGATTTAGGTCAAGCCAATTTAGACCCCTTCCTAGTTCAAGTTAACTATCAGTTCCCCAGCATCCCAGGATGCTTTGCAGCCTTGGGCTGGGCTGTGCTGTCTGCTACAGACAGCAGGGTTGGCCCTGCCCCTCTGCTCACTAGCCAAAACACTATCATTGCTCTGGCTGTCTGAGAAGGGGATGGGGTAGGAAACCTGGCTCCAGACTGCAGCCAAGTCTGTCTGCTGGGGGCAGAGCATTTGCTGCCACGCTTTCCCCTCACTTGCCACTGTAGTGGAAGAAGTGGGGTGGCCAGATTCTTGGGCCAGGGAGGCAGAATGAGGCTTTAAGCCCCCTCCCCCAACCCAGGACTTTAGGCAGGGTCTGCCTGGTAGGGTACAGCAGCTTGTGCCAAGCTTTACCCACTTCCAACTTGAGCAGAGTGGGTGGAGACATGGCCAGATGCTGGCCCCAGGACTGCACACTAAAGCAGAGGGGAAGGAGAGGGGGTTTAAAATTCTGTTGCTCTGGATGACCAAATTGTCCTTTTCCCACTATCAGGCATATTGTGGACAGCTAGAGTTTGAGCTCATCCACAGGCAAAGTCTGGCTAGCAGGATCTCAGTAGGCCTAAAGCCAAGCTTGACTTTCAAGCTCACCCCAAAGGGGTTTGCATGCAGGCTGTCCAATGCTGAAAAGGCTGATGCCACAACTGATGGAGCCAGATAGTTTGATGGAGGCTTAGGCAGTGCTGTACCGCCTATATTAGCTGCCCCAACTTTTCCCAAGGGAACTTCAGACTGTAAACCACTGTATGGGCCAGCACCTGGAGAAGCTAATTAGAAAGGGTTGGGTTTTTTTGACATTCCCCTCACTGAAGAAGACTATGAGGAGCAGTATGGCAATGGGTCAGCACGGTGGGGGGACCATGGACAATCAGTAGAATCTGAGCAGAAGTGTGTCATGCTGGGATGGCACAAAAGATAACATCTCTTTGAGGAGAGGCAGCCAGAGAGAGGGAGCTTGGACCAGAAGGCCACCATTAGATGTATGGCATTCAGCCTATATCTGGTAACCTTCACTCTCACTGAGGAGGAGACAGAGGTCTTGGTGGGACTGATGCCTCACAGAGCAGAGATAGAAGGCCAAGTAGATACAGAAGGTGCCTAGCCATGGCCTCCTGCCTGTTTCTATCCTGGACCCAGGGCTCAGAATGTGGTATACCCAGGGGGTGGTTGTAGAGCATCATAAAGTGAGGCCTGCCCTCAAGGGTACATGCAAACCTACAACTGCCTGAGACCTCTGGTCGCTAGATATAGTAGGCAGGATGCCATACATCTAATGTTGGCGTGGCCTCCTGATCAAAACTCCCTCAGGCTGTTTCTCCTCAAGGAGGTATGACCTTGCTCACCACCTCTACCTTATCCCAGACCTGCCCTCCAACAAGATTTTCACCTTGTACCCTAGCTGGATGACCTCACACCCACAGCCACCCTTGGAGTTCTTTCCCTGCTTCCTGCTCCTGTCTTTCTAGGTACACCCAGCTCCTGCTCCCTGCCTTTCCCCCTCCCATGCCCTCAGATGACCTTCTGGTTCCTAATCTGGCCCATGCCTCCTTCCTTGGTCTCTACAGCAAGACTAATTGTAGCTAATCTCCTCAGTCATCTCTCTTTGGTGCTTTTCTTACCTATGCACACCTACTTCCTACAGCCAGTCATGGCCCATACCACCACCTATTAATATGCCACAGGTACAGGGTGGGGGCAAAGTCCATGTCTTGAACATGTTCTTTATGTTTTTTTTAATAACTGTACAAATCTCTGTGCATCTAGAGACACCTTATAAGTGCCAGAACTCTGATTCACCATGCTGTGACAATGCCTAACACCCTGAGAGGAATGAATCCAGCATTCAGGGCTATTTTCATTAAAGAACATGGTCATTATAGTTTAGTAATGAGGGCATTTTCTTGTAAGTCATTACATTGTATTAGTCTATAATCCAAATGTCCTCAGAGTCAGGTTTCTTCTTACATGTTCTCCTGCTGGCCCCACAGATCCTTTACTATTACCCGTCTCTTCCCTGTGGAGCAGTGAGATCTGAAACAGCTTTTGATGAATGGAGGATATGGGAGTAATCCACAGTCCCCATGCATACACTGTTGCTACCATCTAGTGGCTTCATTAGAAAATGTCATAACCTGAATTATCTTGCAAGGCTGACCTCCTTTGAAACTGTTGTGGAAGCCTCCTATTTTGGCACTGAAGTTTTCTAATACAATTAACTGGAAAATTAAAATGTGCCTCCACAGGAATTTTAACAAGAAATTTCCCTTTCAAAATTTTATAATGAAACATTCAGGTTTCCCAAAGGGAAACATTAACAATCAATGAATTTTGGAAAGTCTATTTTTTTCACAGTACAGGCAGTCCTCTACTTACAACATTTCAAGTTACAGCATTCTGAACTTACAATATTTATAAATTGACAGCCTGTTTCAACTTTATGACATCAGTTTCAACTTTACAATGCTTGATCCGATGCGATGCCACGCCAGTGAACAAGTTTGCTGCATCACTCATCTCCCTGGAGAACACCTCTCCAAACTTCCTTGGACACTTTCTTTAAGAAAGCAGATAAGAGTCCAGAAAAACCTGCAGCCAAGACTCCAGAGAAGACTCCAGCCAAGATCCCTTCAAAAAGTTCAACCAAGAGCCTTTCAAACAGCAAAGTCACCTTAAAGAAGTCCTTCCAAATCAGTATGATTGCTATTTACAATATAAATACATTAATGTAGCTACACTACTCATCTATAATAAATTCTGGAGTATTTTTAGTGAAAATAGAGTATTGGGCCTTGGTTCAGGAACCAATCCCCCATTTGTAACATTGTTTCTTATGAGAAAATTGGTTCTGAGTTACAACGATTTGAATTAAGAGGTGGTTTTCAGGAACCAATTGTGTCATAAGTCCAAGGACTGCCTGTATCTCACTCTTTCCAAACTGGGAAGAAAAAAAGGGGGACTCTAAAGACAAATTATTAAAATGTATTTTCTTAGGCATTTTGACATACTCACCAAATAAAAAGTAAAATCTGAAAATAGAAACAAAATATGTAAATAGTGGTTCTCCCCATGGGCAGATGCAAGATTTTGGAAAAGGGGTATAGGAACAGCATTCCTGTGCTAAAGGAGTGGCTGAACCCCAAATCCCAGCCTTCCTCCCTTACACCAAGTTGGACAGACCACACTAAAGGAATAGAAGTGGGGGATATTTTTTAAGTCCCTCAAGCAGGTAACAATCTTCTCTCCTGTCTCCTCCCCCTTTAGTACTCTACTGTACAGATGCTCAACCATCCTTTCCCATGTTCCCCCTCTCCTGCCCACTGCTGCCACTGTCTCCAGCTAAGCCAGGGGATCTCCAGAGCCACTCCTGCCCCTTTACAATCAGGATGTACCAAGAACCAGGCTTGGCTACAGACAGCAGTGATAATGGGCATGTTCTCTTTCTCTGTGCCCACTCCAGAGCTGGCAGGGAACACCAGGGAAAGCTGTGCCAGGTGCTGGGGGCAGACACTGTCCCAGTCCACCTGATATCCTGGATGGATTCTAAGGGCACCCAAACCCCAGGCAGGCAGATAGGGCAGGTTTGCTGGCCAGGCAATGCAGTCCTGCAGGGGCAGAATGCCTGAGGGAGAGGCATGGGAAAGCCACTAATAAGGGGTTTCCCTTGTGCTTTGATAGGAGCCCTCATGCTGCCTCCTGCAAACTGAGTCCCAAGTCGGTGAGCACCCCAGCAGGTACTGCAGCTGATGAAACCACTGCACCAGCATCTAAACTTTGAAGAACAGCACCCACTGCCTCTTCTTTCTGGAGGTTACTGATGGTAGTGTGGGGCCCCGCAGGCTCAGTTCCGGCCTGCTCTTGTCTGAGCCTGGGGAGGGAAGAACATGGGGACGGGGATTAGAGCCAGAGCTGGGGTCGGGGTTGGGACAAACACAGCTTGGGGGAATAGAGGCTCCCACCCCCTTGGCCAGCTCTGGGCTGCATCACCAGCCGTGCTGCAGCAGGCTTCTGGGAGCTGTCCAGGGTGCTGCCCAGGGCAGCCTGCGACACATACCCCCAGCAAGCTGTGTTAAGGCTTCTGAAGCAATACACATGTAGACACATGCCTAAATCACCTGAATGCACCTTAGGTTAAGGCATATTAAATTTAGGCAGGTGTAAATTCATGTTTAGACATGCCCGATGAGATGGAAATTCTGTATTAATTCTACAGAACTCACAGAAGGTATAAAAGCTGTGAAATGCAGCTAACAATCAGGAAGGGATGATGTTTATATCAGCAACATAGGCGATGCATAGGGGAAGTATGGAGGGGCACGTGCCCTCCCTGAGATTGGCTGCTGCTGCTGCTGCCATCTGTGGGCAGTCGCCACTCACACCACCCCTTTTCTGCCAATGGCTGCCTGCAGGCGGGCCTCACTCAACCTGCCCTCACCACTGACATCACTGTGGTCACCTGCGGGCAGTCTGCACTCGGCCCGCCCTCGGCGTCAACATCACCATGGCCACCTGCAGGCAGTCCCTTTTCACTGCCAGCACACCACCACCACTGACACCACTTCTGCCACCATAGGCATTTGCCGTGCCCCCTCCAGCCTCAGGAGGCATGAATCATTCATGATCAGCAACCTCCTGCATGATGTTCTTTAAAAGAGCTTGTATTAAAATACTGAGGCATTGAACTGGTTTTTGATCTAGCATTATGCTCATTTCTACCCTGTATTTTACCTGCTACATCTATTTTGTCATTAAAAGGGAGCAGCTGAGGTCTTGCTTTAAGTATTTCTGCCTTGGGAATTCTGATAGTACAACAGAGACTAGTTCTCATAAAAGCTAACTGGGGGTTGAAATCAAGGTTCAATGCAACTCAGAGCCATTCTTTGGGTGTGCTAAGCTGAGAAAGGCTGAATACTGATCATTACAAAGGTGATTTGGGGGAGTCTGTCTATGGTGTCATACTTAGAATAGTTATTACATCAAGTTGCATGTTTTGGATTCAGAACATGGTCTAAAGCTTTTTATCACTGTTTTACAGATTCTAGCCTTTTTCATAGCTCAGAGGGAACTAAGTACATTATTAGACTAATTATTGGGCTATTATGTTTATATGTGGATGGGAGCATAATTTCAACCTCAGTAGGTTAAATGAGTTAGGAAAGTAGCTATGTGAAAAAAAAAATTAAGCAAACAGTGTTATGCATATTCAGAATGGCTATGCTTACTAAGGTGCATACAGACAGGCAGATAGACAGATAACAGTACAATGTGAATGCAGCTATGGGAGAGAGGGCTGAAAACCGTAGATGCATCAGCTGCATTGCTGTTAATTGTGACAGTGGTAGAGTCTTTGCTACTATAGTCAATTATTGATGAAAAAACATTCCCATCCATACTCTTTTATCCTAGATTAAATGAAGAACTTTAGTGAATATATATGTAAGTCTTCTTTTGTGATGTGGATATCTGTGTGCCTTTGAGAATATTTCTGTGTGGATTCTTATGCAATTTGAATTTTTAACTTATAAGTGGTACACTTGTGTGTGTGTGTGCAGGTATGAGTAAGACCTTGAGTGAGCATTCCAGAATTATTGAGTGTATAAGAGAGATTGTTTATGACTATGTGAATCTAAGCATGTTTTCATTCATTTATTTGTATATGTGTATACCTGTGTATGAGTTAATTTGTGTGTGTTGTCAGGTGGATGCAAGTGTTTCCATGTATGCAGGCAGGTAAGACTGTGTGAACATGTGTAACTGTACATGAATGAGCTTTTGTGTGCATGTCTATGACTATAAATATGTTTGAGACCATATGTGCAGTTTGCTCTGCAATATTACATTAGTGTGTTTGTACCTATGAAAGTTTGTGACTAAGGACCAGATTCTATCTCACCAATTATATGTCTACACAGACTTGGGTGATTCACTGTTGTGCTATTCCACCCTTCTTGAGACCTGACAATCCATTAGTACATCTACTTTTGTAACACACTGCCAGCTTTATACTTAGAGTCATAAAAAAACAATGAGGATGAGAAGGAACCTGGATTTCTCTCCACCCACCACCTCCCTTACACACTTTTTACATTAACTGTTTTTTGGGGATTCATTCATGATGGGATAGACTCACTCTTCGGGAAATTAATTAATGTAATTTAATTATTACTTTGCAACAAAGATGAGATGCAAAGGAATGTTGAAGTTGGCTTCAAATATGTATGTGCGCGTGTGTGTATACACACACACACACACACACACACACATATTCATGTATCTACTAAAAGTCTTTGAAGTATTATCTTTCTTCTAGCAAAATTTTAAAAATGCTGAACTCTGTTATCTGAAGTTAGTTATGTGCTTCTATATCTGAAGACCTAACTTTTCAGATAAAGTTTTGTTTCTGTATGTTTAATGGATATTCATATAGCTCATGGAACTTTGGAAATCTTAACCACAGTATTAATATTTGAGTTGGTAACTTGCTGTAAAAGATAATTCTCTAAGTAATTGTATTGTTATATGAGTACCTAAAAACAGTAACATTGGAAAGCTAGGTTGGGATTTCTTAAAGGACGAGGAAAAAATTAGGAATTCAGCTTCCATTGATAGTCAACCTTTTGAACATCTTTGAGTATCCCATCGCTTTTCTGTGAATAAATGTATGAAGACAGAGAGAGAGAGGAAGAGATCTAGAAATACATAAGAATATGTGATGATGAGATGCTATAGATAGAAAGAGTATGACATTCTATAGTCAGACAGATATCTATATTTTACTCAAATTTATGGTAAGATACAGTCCTTATAATATCATTGGTTGATAGTGTACTGTTAGTCTGGTAAACAAACATTTTAAAGGACAGGTAGCGACATAGTAGCTAAAGATAACCATGCACCACCAGCACAGTGCAGTACAGGCTGTTACTGCACTGTCATTTAGTACTTCCAAAAGCAAGTACTAAATGATGGTGCACTTACAATGGCACTGTAGGGGCACATGTAGATGCACCCACTGGAAAGTCAATATATGGATAGGTAAAGAATGAGGAAGGAAGGAAGGAGTTAGTACTTTTGGTGAGGTTAACCCTCAAGTCTGAGCATTAACTATGGCTATCTTTATGTAGTATGATACTGATAATGATGATGATATCTGCAGGTAAATCTTGGCTTCTCCCAGCAAGATGGACAACGGCACTAGGGTTACAGAATTCCAGCTCCTTGGGTTCCATAGTTCCCCTCGCTGGCAGATGCTGCTTTTTATGATGTTTTTGGTTATCTACATCTTAACCATTACAGGAAACATCATCATTATCTTTGTAGTGAGGCTTGAGTCCCGGCTCCACTCACCCATGTATTCCTTCCTCAAGAACCTCTCCTTCCTGGAGATCTGGTACACAAGCACCATTGTGCCAAAGATGCTGGCGAGCTTCCTGATGAAGAAGAATACAATTTCTTTTGCTGGATGTATTGCACAACTCTACTGCTTTGTCTTCCTGGGGGCCACGGAGTGCTTCCTCCTTGCAGTGATGGCATATGACAGGTACCTTGCTGTGTGTGACCCACTGCATTACACAGTGATCATGAGCACTGCATCTTGTACCCATCTGGCTGTGGTATCTTGGGTGACTGGTATCTTCACTGGTCTTTTACCCTCCTTGTTAATCTCCAGGTTACATTTCTGTGGCCCCAATCAAATCAACCACTTCTTCTGTGACATCTCTCCATTGCTCAAGCTGTCCTGCTCAGACACATCCATCACTGAGGTCCTCATCTTTATCCTCTCCATCCTTATCCTCATCAGCTGCTTCCTACTGACACTGGTCTCATACATCTTTATCATTCTAAGCATCCTTCAGATCCCCTCTGCCTCAGGAAGAAGGAAGACCTTCTCTACTTGTGGCTCACACCTTGCTGTGGTTGCCATTTACTATGGCACAATGATCTCCATGTATGTCCGTCCCACCAGTAGCCTGTCCTCAGAGCTCAATAAGGTTATTTCTGTGTTCTACACAGTGGTCACCCCTGTCCTGAACCCTGTCATTTACAGCCTGAGGAACAAAGATTTCAAGGAGGCCCTGAAGAAAATAATCAGAAGACACTGTAGTCTTCAATGATTGTGAGCTAAAGAGACTCTGGACTTGTTTAAGTTGAAGTAAAAAGTTATTAAAATAGAGTGACCACGAATTACATTTGCACCAATTTTAATGCCTCAAATTACTGGAATAATATTTCAGACTGAATATCACTATAAATGAGAATCAGTCCTTCGACTATTTTCCTTTTTTGGCTAGCAAATAGATATGTCCATCATTTATTTATTTTTTTATTGGTGATATAATTATTATTTGACCATAATTATCTTTTGTTTTTATTAAAATTACACATAAATCAATACATACACACTTCTAAAGTAAGCCTTAACACTTGTTGCAATGATTTGTATAATTCTTGGTATTTTTGTCTGTTTTGACTCTTTTTTTTCCCCCCTGTGGGTTTGTATAATTGATTTTGGTGAAAAATCATGCAATCTACATACCTTGAAATATATTAACAATAAACCACATAACTGTGTTGATTTTTGATATGATACTTTATCTTAGAGGCATAAAAGAATTTTTAAACATTAAGACATTCAGATGTCTTCAATGAAGAAGGTATACACAACTACAGCCTTAAAGTTAGATCACTGCAATTTGACACCACAAAAACCCAGCAAAGAAACAAACAAACATACAAATCTAATGTGAATAAATCTTAAAGTACCAGATGTTGCAAGCAAATATATATCCAGTGAAGGCCAGTGGCATGTTTTACATCTGATATAAGCTGGTATATGGCCATTAAAGTCATTTATAGCTTGGAGAGATGGTATATTTACACCAGTACAAAATATGTGTGTGTGTAGTTTTATACAATTCTGTGCTGAATTAACTCTGAAAGAATCAAAGAAAACCTCCCATAGTGTAAGTTGCATTGGTTTCAGTTTTCTTTGCCTCTATCCAACCCAGAGTTTGCTAATGGCAAACAAGTACATAAACCCTACGTGATTGCATGATAACAGCAGAGTGATCATTCAGCCAGGTCTTCAAGCTTAGTACCCCATTGTTTTCTTGTGCTCCAATATTTGTCTGTATCCATTAATTATATTTTTCCTTAGACATTAACCCTAAATTAAAAGGGGCATAGGCATATAAGGTAACATTCTCTTCTTTCCTGGTTGTCTAAATGACCATTTTTTGGCAACTTAGGGTGCATCTAGTCAAACCTTCCCCAGGGACAAATAGCAAATAGATTACTTGAATATGATAGAGTGAGGATCAAACCACCTCCACCTGATTGGATTTGAATTTGTCTTCCATGTCAACCAGGAGTTCCCTATTGACACAGATTCATGGTATTCTGGTCTTATGCACCCTCAGTCCCCCCCTGTTGCAACTGTTTCCTTTTTGAATGAAAGCCATTTTTTGGAGGAGGGCATGGAGCTCCAGTCTTTCTCCTCCTAGATAAGTGCATTAGTTATTGGGCTATGGAGTCATTCCTGCATTGTTTTCCTATTGTTAATCTATAATGAAGATGGACTGTGGGTGCATCTACATGTGCAATTAATGTTATTTGGGTTTACTATGCAGTAATTTACTCTGCAGTAAAACAGCCCTGGGCAGGAGTCTACACATGCAGCCATTTGGGAACAGATTTGCTGCTTATAGGAGGAGTCTGCTCCAGGCCTCCTCTGGCCCTGTCCCTGTAGTGGCCAGGAGGAGTTGGAGGCTCTGGCCACAGTTGGCTGGGTGCTAGGGGTACTCTTTAAAAGGCAGTTCCATGAGGATCTTTTCTGGCCCAGAGCAGTCTGCAGCATGCTGGCACAGCCCTCTGCTATTCTGTCTGCAGAGCTTGTGCTCACTGTGCAAGAAGTGTCCCACCCCCAGACCCTGGCAGTGAAGACCTGTTCCCCAGGCTTCTGTTTGCCACCCTGCTTGCTGTGCTTCACTGCCATAGTGACTGCTGCCTGGCCCCAGTCAGCCCTGGCCTTGTCTGCTCCTCCATGCTGTGTGGCCACATGGCCAGTCTCACAACTGTATCTGAGACCTCTTGCCCCTGTGCTGATGCCACCCAGCACCTGGGCTGCCATCCAGACCCCAACAGGGACAGCAATGACGTGCACATGGATACCTCCGTGGGTGACATCTATGAGCTCCTGGGGTTTCAGCCTGGCTATCTGTGGGCTCACCCTACCAGCCACCACTGGTGGCTCCACATTGTCCAGCACACTTGGTATGATCAACAGAGACTGGACTCCTTCCAGATGACCTGGACCAGATTCCAAGAACCCAGCAACCAGGTCCACCCACACCTGGTGTGGCAGTCCACCACCATGCAGTTGCCCCTCCCTGCGGATATCTGGCTAGCTATTACCCTGCTCAAACTGGCCACACCTACCAGCATGTGCTAGGTCAACCTCCTCTTTGGGATAGGCAAGGTGACCACCAGGAAGTCCATTTTGAAGGTCTGTGGTGCCCTCCAGAGTGTGCTGGGGCACACTGTGCTCTGGGTCTATGACACCCTTTAGATGTACCCAGGCTTCTCACAGTGTACTGGGGCCCTGGATCAAACACGTATCCTTGTCACCTGTCTGCTCCATGGTGACTGTCCATATTACAGCTGGTGGGGCTTTCATTCAGTCACGCTGTAGGCTGCCATGGACCACTGGGGTGCCTTCACCAACATCAGTGCCAGCTGGTTTGGCAGTGCCTATTATGCCTGCATCTGTTACAACTCTGTCTTGTCTGCCCTGATGAAGAACAGGTGCTTTGTGCCAGGTGTGCTGCATCTCCAGCTGGGTGATGTACAGCCCTCCTCACCTGGGACCTCACCTACCCATTCCCCCCCTGGCTTATATGGCCTACAACAGCTAGATGGACCCCTGCCAACCACATTTCAACAGATGCCTGGTCCAGACCCATGTGCTGGTGGAGTGCACCTTTCAGCCACCTGAACAGACACTGGTGCACTATTACTGCTTTGAGGTTGCTCTTAAGTGAGCCGGCAGGGAGCTGTGCTTCTGAGCCGCAGGCGGGCAGTGCGCAGGCTAGGGGAGCAGGCTTGGGGTGGGTGGGCACTTCCTGAGAGGGGACTCCTGGGGCTGTTCCCTGGGGCTTTGGCTCTGTACACCTCCAGGAACCCCAGGATCCATTACTCCCCAATGGGAGGGGACTTAGGGGGTGGAGCAGCTGGCAGGCACTTCCAGAGAAGCCCAGAGTGGCCTGATTGGCTGAGGGGAGCAGCGTGGGAGTTTCAAACCACAGCCCTTTAAAAGCCATAGTTTGCCCTAGCCCCTATCAGTTGTGGCTTGGAAGCTGAGTGGGCACACATGTGGATCCAGCATATGTGTGCCCCCCTACCTATATTCACCGGCGGTGGAGGTGGCAGCTGATCCCACAAGGTAAGTGAGGAGGGTGAAGGGAGCCAGCACAGCTGCAGAGGATCCAGAGGGGGATCGCCCTGTACCCCCTTAAGTGAGCTGGCAAGGAGACATGCTCCCGAGCTGGGCAGCACACACAAACAGAGTGTGCAAACAGAAGTGCTCTGAAAGGATGCGCCAGCATTTGTGCCAGCATTTGTGCAAGGTGGGTGTGCAGCAGTAGGTAGAAAGGCGTCTCCAGCAAGAGAGAGAGAAAGACTCACAGCTCCACAGACATGGTAAGAATGCGGGGATTGGCTGCTAGGGACCACATTCCAATGGTAAGGACGTGGAAGGTGGCTGCTGGGGTCCCTGCCCTGGTGGTGCCATCTACCCTGGGCTTCTCTGAGGACTCTGCCCAGACAGAGCCCATGGTGGGGTCAGTGGCCCCCTGCTCCACTGTCTGTGGAGGCTGCCTGGTAGGGACGTGGACACTGTGGGTGGGAGAGAGGTCTGGAGGCTCCTTTGCCTGTTCCTCTTGTGCCCTACTTTGGGCCCTGGAGGAGAAGATGAGGGAACTCCAGGGTGACAAGAGAAGACTTTGGGGCATCAGGGCTGTGGAGGACAAAATTGACATGTATTTCCATTCTCTGCAGGATCAGTTTTCCAGCAGACAGACTTCCTGGGAAGGACACACAGCAGAGGAATGGCAGAAGATGACCACCAGAACCAGGGCTGCTTGGGTTAGCTTGGTGGCGGCACCCCAGGCACAATTGGGGAACAGATTCAAGGCCTTGGCAGCCTTAGAGGAGAAGGTCGCAGTGGATGCCTCCAGGGGGATGGTGACACTTTACATATGGCACGGTCTGAGCAAGGATGAAAAACCATGAGGAAGAAACACCAAGTCCTCATCATCAGAGACTCCAACCTGAGGGGAACAGAGGGTCCCATCTGCCAACCCAACCCCATGGCACATGAGGTCTGCTGCCTGCCTGGGGCTCAGATTCAAGATGTTACAGACATGGCCCTGGACCTCATTCAACCCTCAGACCAGTACCTCATGGTCCTAATCCATGTGGGAACAAATGATGTGGTGAGGAGCAGTCCAGACTGCATTATCATAGAATCATAGAATCATAGAATTGTAGAATAAGGGTTGGAAGGGACCTTATAGCTCTTCAAGTCCATCCCCCTGCCTGGGCAGGAGAAAAACTGGGCTCAAATGACTCCAGCCAGGTAGGTATCAAGCCTCTTCTTAAAGAACCCCAGGATAGGAGCCAACACCACTTCCCTGGAAGCTGGTTCCAGATCCTAGCCACCCTGACTGTGAAGTAGTTCTTACGGACGTCTAATCTAAACATACCCGCCAACAACTTATGGCCGTTATTCCTTGTTATACCAGGGAGAGCCAGAGGAAACAAGGTCTCTCCCAAACCCTTCTGGTCTCCCCAGTGAGTTTATAGACGGTCACCAGGTCCCCCCTCAGCCTTCTCTTGTGAAGGCTGAACAGGTTCAACTCCCGCAGTCTCTCATTGTAGGGTCTGCCCTGTTGTCCCTGGATCATGCGAGTGGCCCTCCTCTGGACCTTCTCAATGTTGTCCACATCCCTCCTGAAGTGGGGCACACAGAACTGGACACAGTACTCCAGCCGTGGCCTGACCAGTGTCACGTAGACGGGGACGATCACCTCCTTGGCCCTACTCGAGATGCACCTGTGGATGCACGACAAGGTCCAGTTTGCCCTGCCAACCATGACCATGCATTGTCGGCCCATGCTCATCTTGGAGTCAATAATGACTCCAAGATCCCTTTCTGCCTCCGTGCTCTCAAGAAGGGAGTTTCCCATCTTATAAGTGTGCTGCTGGTTACTACTGCCCAGGTGTAGCACCTTGCACTTGTCAGTATTGAAACGCATCCTGTTTTTGTTAGCCCACCCCTGTAACCTACCCAGGTCTTGCTGCAGTCTTTCCCTCCCTACTAGCGTGCTCACCTCACCCCAAATTTTGGTATCATCAGCAAATTTAAACAGGTTGCTTTTCACCCCGTTGTCCAAACTGATGATAAAGAAATTGAACAGCGTGGGCCCAAGGACCAAGCCCTGGGGGACTCCACTGCCCACCTCTCCCCAGGTCGAATATGACCCGTCCACCACCACCCGCTGAGTACGACCCTTGAGCCAATCTGCAATCCATCTGACTGTGTAGGCATCAATGCCACAGTCGCCTAGTTTTTTAATGAGGATGGGGTGGGAGATGGTGTCAAAGGCCTTGCTGAAGTCCAGAAAGACTACGTCCATGTTGACACCTGCATCCAATGCTTTTGTGACCTGATCATAAAAGGCAATCAGGTTGGTCTGACATAACCTGCCCCTAATGAAACCATGCTGGTTGCCCTTGAGCATCATCCCTGAAGCCGGCTCATTGCAGATGTGCTCCTTGATGATCTTCTCAAAGAATTTCCCTAGGATTATGAAAGACTACAAGGCCCTGGGGGCCAAGCTCAAGGAGATAGGGTGCTAGTGGTATTCTTCTTTATTCTCCTGGTAAGTAGATGCGGATGGTGCCATGAGGCCTGCATCAAAGTCTTTAACTGGCAGCTTTGGATTTGGTGCTACCAGGCAGGCCTCAGATTCCTTGAAAATGACCCGCGTTTTCATGCAAGGGGCATGCTCAGATGAGATGGGCTTCGCCTCTCCCCTAAAGGCAAGCGTGTCTTCTCTTCCAGGTTGGCTGATCTCATACAGCATGCTTTAAACTAGCTTCACCAAGGGGTGGGGCCATGGGGGTACATGAGGACACTTCCCAGCCAAGACAGGTGATGAGCACAAGAAGTACCCAGGTAAGTGACAGGGGTCCAGATAATCCTGGGATCAGGGAGGTGGTGCATGCACCCATAGGAGGCCTTAAATACCTCTACTAATGCTCATAGTATGGGGAACAAACAGGAGGAACTTTATACCTAAAATTGTGAAAACAGACACATGATTTAAACAAAGCAACCTTGAGTGTCAAGGAAAAGGTAGATTATTCAGTTGTTACACATAACAGTTGCTTGCTCAGCAGCACATTTTGTTTTGAGAACTGTTATCACCTTGTTGATTTTAGGAAAGAAAGACAGGGGTGTGGTACTCTACCTCAAAGAGCAATACACATCCTCAACAAACAGCACTGGGTCAGAGGAGGGGAAGACTGAAGTGTCCTGGGTTAGAATACAAGGGGATCATGGGGAAAGGGACTTAATAGTGGGTGTCTACTATTGACCACCCAACCAGGGGGAAGAGCTGGACCGGGAATTCTCAGGTCAGCTTGCAGAGGCAGTTAAGTCAAGGGACATAGTCATCATGGGTGACCTAAACTACCTGGACATCTGCTAGGAGGAGCAGTCAGCCAGGTCTGACCACTTACATAGGTTCCTAGCTGAGCTACAGGACCTCCATGTAACCCAGGAGGGGCACAGTCCCAGTAGGAGAAATGCCTTGCTGGGCCTGGTCCTGGCTACAGGCTATGATCTGGTGAGGGGACTGTGGATTCTTGACCACCTGGGTGATAGCAATCATCGCCTACTAGAATTCACCATCCAGCACAGGATGTCAAAGGCCTGCGACAAGGCAGCATCCCTTGACTTCAGGAGGGCTGATTTCAATGAGTTAACAAGATTAGTTGGAGAGGCACTGAGATCCCGGAGGGTAGGGGAGTTGAGAGTCCAAGATGAGTGGTTGTTCCTTAAGGAGACAATCCTCAGAGCCCAAACAGTGACAGTCCCAATGCGAATCAAAGGGGACAAGACTGCTCAAAAGTCCCCATGGCTCACCAAGGGCATTCAGGAATGTCTGAAAGCTAAAAAGGAGGCGTATACCTGGTGGAAAAGAGGGGCCAGCACTAAGGAGGATTATACCCCCATTGCTCAAGACTGTAGGATGGCTGTTAGGAAGGCTAAGAACTAGGACTAGTGACCAGGATCAACGATAACAAGAGGTCCTTTTTTAAATACATAGGGAGTAAAACGAAGGCACCAGGTAACATGGAGCCCCTCCAGGATATGCTTCGCAATCTGGTGGTTCCACCAGATGATAAAGCTGACCTCTTTAACAAATTCTTTGCCTCCATTTTTTCTGAGCAGGGACAGGGCCATCCCTGCCACCAGGATTCCAGACAGACTCAGGAGAGGCATTGCCAGGCCTAGGGTCAGAGAGGACCTAGTTAGGGAACTTCTGGTGGGGCTGGACATGCTTAAATCAGCAGATCCAGACGATCTCCACCCCAGGGTGCTGAGGGAATTGGCAAAAATCATTGCAGGACCCCTGGCACTGCTTTACAAGCACTCATGGTGCTCTGGCCAGGTGCCAGAGAACTGGAAAAGGGCCAATGTGGTCCCCATTTTCAAAAAAGAAAGGAAGGAAGACCCAGGAAACTATAGGCCAATTAGTCTTACCTTGGTCCTGGGGAAGCTCTTTGAGAAAAGTATTCAGGAGCACATTTGTGAGGGACCAGCAGGGGAGATTACGCTTAGGGGCAACCAACATTGGTTCATTAGGGGCAGGTCCTGTCAGACCAATGTGGTTGCCTTCTATGACCAGGTTACAAAATCCTTAGATGCAGGTGTTGCGGTGGATGTAGTCTTTCTGGACTTTAGGAAGGACTTTGATACTGTCTCTTATCCCATTCTCATTAAAAAATTAGGAGATTGTGGGGTTGATGCCTACATGGTCAGGTGGGTCACGAATTGGCTGGAGGGCTGCACCCAGAGAGTGGTGGTGGATGGGTCATTTTTGACCTGGAGGGATGTGTGCAGTGGGGTCCCCCAAGGCACAGTTTTCGGGCCTGCTCAGTTCAACTTCTTCATCAGCAACTTGGACAAGGAGGTGAAAAGCATCTTGTTCAAATCCGCAGTTGACACTAAGATGTGGGGAGAAGTGGGCACGCTAGGAGGGAGGGACAGGCTACAACTAGATCTGGACAGGTTACAGGGGTGGGCGGATGAGAACAGGATGGGATTCAATAATGACAAATGCAAGGTACTGCACCTAGGGAGGAAGAACCAGCAGCATACCTGCAGGCTGGGGAACTCCCTTCTAGTCAGCACAGAGGCAGACTTTGTGGCCAGAGGAGGGGCTAGCATGCCTCCTGTTTTGACCCCACTGTGGCTTAACACATACATATGACAGGAGTTTTGTTTTCAAGATTTTGGAGTGCAGTTTCCCTGAACCCCCTGCACCTATCTCCTTGAAGCATGGTGGACTTCATGCCCTCAGAAGGGAATACCATTCCTGCAAGTTTCATCCAAATCAGGCCAGAAAAAACAAAGTTATAGGCTGTTTTGTTCTTTCTCATTACAGCCTATCAGCAAAACGTTGAAACAGACTTGAAAGAGTGAAATGTTTCGACTTGCCTCGTTTTGTTTTGAGGTTGTTTAAACTATATCTGTTCCATTTTGATTTTGCTGTTTTGACTTTGAAATGGGTTGAAATAGTGGTGAAACAAAACTGGCGGTGAAATTTCTCACAGCCCTAGTAGATAGGTATCCTTTATTGTGCAGTAAATTAGTCTGCTGCACAGTAAATCCTCTTGTGTAGACACACCCTGCATGGTATAGATATGCAGCTATATGATACAGGCGGCCAGTATTTTTTTTATAAAAGGGAGGAAGCTCACCAAGGTCCATTTCTCACTGACATACACCATTATCAATATTTACCTTCAGAAATTACCTTAATGATAAGGATGCTCCAAACCACCCTTCCTGTCTGTGAAAATATCTCTTGTCAGTTGACACTGAATGTCCAAAAAAAGAACAATTAAATTGCTCCTTGTTTTTCATCTAAGGGTGGATTTTCATGATCAATCAATAAGGGTTTAGGCAGTTAAGCTCAAAATGGCCAAGAGCAGAATTCAGGAATAATTTTGAACCATAGTACAGGTGTCTAATTCCATTGATCATCAATGAAAATTGGATGCTAACATCTATCTGTGCTGTGCCATGGAAAGTCTCTCTCCCCTGTACCCCCCATCATACCCTGGAAATGGAATACAATAGCAAAAAGGAATAAAATAGCAAAAAGGAATAGTTAACTCCCATAGACAAGAACTGAAGCCCAAACAGTCCACAGAAACTGGGATATTCAGGAGCAAAAGAATTTCCAGCTTTTGAATTTACAGGATAATAGATGTGTTAAAGTATGTCGCAGAGTGCAAAGAAGACTTGGATTTCTAGGCATCAACCCCAGCTAAGATACCAACAACGCAACTTAAAGTCCAAGAAAAAAATGAAATAATATAAAAACAATTATGAAAATTGCAAACCAATACTCCTGCCCACAAGTTTCTTCAGCGCTGTCTTAACTTCCTTGTTCTTCAGGCTGTAAATGATTGGGTTGAAAGTTGGGGTAACAACCGTGTAGAACAGGGAGAGGGCACGGTCAGTGTTTGTAGACCCTTCAGAGCTGGGCCTCAGATAGTCACCTTGTTCTATGGCAGTACTCTGGTCACCTGAGATGAGGTGTGAGGAACAAGTGGAGAAAGCTTTGTGCCTCCCTTCAGCAGAATGCATCTTCAGAACAGTGGACATTATACGGATGTAGGAGGTAATGATCAGGAGGAAAGGGATGAGAATTAACACCACACTAAGCATGGTAGTGATGAGCTCGTTCAAGGATGTTTCTGTGCTTGCCAGCCTGAGTACTGGGAGAACATCACAGAAGAAATGGTTGATGACATTTGACCCATGGAAGGGCAAGGAGAATATGGCTGCTACTTGTTCACATGCCACTACGTTGCCTACAGTCCAAACCACAGCTGCCATCCTAACACAGACCTTTCCATTCATGATGAGGGGGTAACGCATGGGGTTACAAATAGCAGCATATCGATCATAGCACATCACAACCAGCAGGCAGCACTCTGAGACACCAAAGAGGATGAAGAAATACATTTGGGCTACACAACCAAGGAAGGAGATGGTATGTCGCTCTGACAGGAAGTCAGACAAAATCTTGGGCACAGTAACAGTGGTGTAGCAGATCTCCAAAGCTGACAGATTCCTGAGGAAGAAATACATGGGGGTGTGGAGTTTTATGTCAGCCACTGTGACAGCAATGATGAGGCTATTTCCTATCAGGATGATGAGGTAGATGAGTAAGACGAAGACAAACAGAAGGAGTTGGAGGCGCTGGAGGTCTGAGAAGCCCAGAAAGATGAACTCAGTCACTCTGGTTAGATTTTCTTCCATATTTTTCCCCTAAAACATAAACACCTCAGATAAAACAAGGGTTGGCATGGCATACAAAGCACCTATCAGATAGAAAAAAACCCAGACTAATATAGTGAACTTGAATTGTATATAAGAGTAGTTAAAGGATTCTGCTTATGAGTCTCAACATGTGAGTTTGATCCCTGTTGGGAACTCTTTCAAAAAGTTGCCCTGAGACAACCCAACCATAAGCACATTCTGCCTACTGGCCCTTACTTTTAAGAGTAGAAGTTTATGACTTCCATACTCTTGGAATGCAACCATGTAACCCATGGTTTAGGGTGCTATGTGCTTAGGATATAGTTCTCCAAACTGAATCTCCAATATGATTTCTTCAGGAACTGGCAACTAGCCATGATGATCAACAGACTTCTTAAAAGTCAAATCTTTTCTATCTATTTATTTATTTATCAGTTGGAACAAAGCATTGAGGGAACATAGACTGAAATAGGAAATAGCTTTGACTCAGCCTATATGATGCGTCACTACAAGAAAAGCCGTTCCATTCTACAAGCAAACAGGCTGTTCCATTTTTCTACATGCAGCTACTAAGTCCTGTGTATCTGTGTGCATGTACAATGCTCAGTTTGTTTTTTTTCTCAGATTGATTCCCCTGTTCAAGCTTGTATGAATCTGCTTGTTTTGGCATTGTCTCTAAGAGGAAGCTTTAGGCAACCATTAGAATAGATCACCTCTCTCTCTCTCGGATGGACAGGCTCTATTCCCCACTTTAGTTAAATATCCCTTCCGCTGCAAACAGACACCACAAATCTCCCACACATTTGTTAGGCATTCTTTCCTACATCACATTCTTGAAAGGGTAAATTCCATTCATGAGAATGAAATAAAATGATGAGGGTGAAAGCATTAAGAGAGAAAAAAATCTTAAGAAAACAATCTATAGGAATGATCAAGGGTGTTTGGATTTCCCATGGGCATGAGGACTAATTTCAGAACCTACTACAGGGCTGGATTTCTTGCTTATGTAAAAATCTTAGCCAGGCCCTTCAAAAATATGAAGACAGGTAGCTGGGAGAACACTAGTCCGCCCCCAGTGGCAAAGGGTAAACTGATGTGAGGTGAATTTTAATAGAGTCAATTGTCAGATTGCTATGAGTTAGCTTCAGTACCAGTAAACAGTTTCACATGACACATCTGATCTCAGTGCAAGTTTGATGGGCTTTTCTTTTGGATAACTAGAATGTGACTGCCATATTTAAAATGGCTCTAGAATGGATGTAGGGAACTACAGACCAGTGAGCCTAACTTCTTAAGTTCTGTTCCTGGAAAATTGGTAACAGCAACAACAACAATAATAAAATAATTTTGAGGCACATAGATGAACATGGCTTTCTGGGGAGTAATCAGCATAGCTTTGTCAAAGGGAAATCATGGCTCATCATCAGTGGACCGGAGTTCTTTCAGGCTGTCAATAAGCAAGTGGATGGGAGCAATCCAGTTGACACAGCATATGTGGACTTTCAAAAAGCTATGGGCAAGTCCCACATCAAATGCTCTTAGCTAAATTAGGCAGTCATGGGATTACAGGAAATATCTACTCATGGATTAGACATTAGAAACATCCACTCATAGATTGGACCAAGGCAGACTGCGTGGAATTACAGAAAGATGTGACACGAATGAGCAAATGAACAACTAAATAGCAGATGAAATTCAGTGTTGATAAATGTAAAGTGATGTTCATGGGCAAAATAAACCAAACTATATCTACACTAGGCTCTACATTATCTGTTACCATGCAAGAAAGAAATCAGAGAGTTATTGTGAATAGTTTGCTAAAAACATCAGCTTAGTGCTCAGCAGCTATCAAAAAGGCAAACAAAATGTTGGAGATTATTAAGAAGGGAACTGTAAACAAAACAGAAAGGATCATCATGCCCCTTTATAAATCCATGATGCACCCACACCTTGAATACTGTTCCCAGTTCTGGTCCTCACACCTCAAAAAAAATGTAGGACTAGAGAAGCTATAGAGAAGGGCAACAAGGATGATTAGTCATATGGAGGGGCGCCACACAGGACCCAGTGCTGTCCCTGGCAAAGAAGCACAGGGCAGTGAAAGACGTGAAATCCCCATGCAAAAGAAATATGTCACTCAGTGTCCTGCATTGGGCCCCTGCTTGATGCTGAACAATAGATAATGTGCATCACCCAATTGAGCAAATCAGCTGTGGTGGGATGTGTCCTACTACATTTAACCAGCTTAAGTTTCGTGATGTCTGTTTCCACTCTGTGAGATGAGAGACAGAGCTGTAGAAGGAGACAGAGAATAAATTATTTAATCTTTCCTTTCTATTCTTGAAATAATTTAACTGAGGATACTTCTGGAAGGTGAACCTGTGGTTACAACATTAGATTTAAAACATCGAACAGTCTTGTGATAACTTTCCTCCAAGCAATGACACAGTGCCGTATTATGCAAACAGCAAACAAGCCCAAGTCTTTCTGTGCCAAGGTGTACATGTGATGGTCAGTTTGTTGGCTTCTCAGGTTGATCTCTTCTCTTCAAGTTCTTAAGAAGCTACTTGTACTGGCATTGCCCCTTAATCAGTTTTAAGCTGTAATCTTTTTATGTAACCATTACAATAACCTACCTCTCTCTTTTCTGCTAGATTGGAATTACCCACTGTGGTAAATCATTCATCTCTATGCATATGGCAGACATACCCTGCCAGGGACATTGCTACATACAATACTAGCATTCACAGACCACCCACCCATTCAACATAACATTTGTTCCTTAAACCATACTTTTGAAAGGGTGTATTCCATGAACAAGAATTAAATGCACAGATAAGAGACAAAACAGTAGAAAGAAAATCAGATCTTAAATGGGAATATGAAGGAATGATGACTTGAATCTGATGTTAGTACCTTTCAAAGTACCCACTAAAATAGAACTTATTTTAAGTATTTTTCAAATTACCCACTAAAAATATAGGTATGAGTCAAGACCTCGAAATTACAAAGTTTTATAAATGATAGATGATGAAAAATATTTTGATAAGACAAAGTGATGAGAGACAGACATGTAGAAGGGGGAGGGCAGAGAGAAAGAGAAAGAAAATGTTCTATCATCCTTTCAATTCTTGAAATAATCTGAGGATACTTCTAGATGGTGAGATTGTGGTTACAATGCTTGAAAACAAAAATTCCTACCCAAACTGGTTTGTTATTACTGCCCTCTTTGTAGCAACTCTTCTAATTACCGGGTAGATCATTATGCTAAAACCCACTTACGATGCCAATGGTCTATGCGAGTCCTATGACTCCATCTTCTACAAACCTGATAGTTAATCTCAGTGATTCCAGCTGCTGTTTCTATACTGTTCCATTACCTCTGGGATATAAACCCCTGGAGCATCTATGGTTCTGAGCATGCAAGGGAATTAACAATTACATTGATGCTTGTAAATACATCAAAGGATGAAAGCTATTCCACAACATACAACCTGCTGCTGTCTTCAGAGAAATTCTAACCTAATGTCTATGTCAATCAGATTTGATTATCAAATTAAATGGTATTGATTAACAGTCATTTGTCTTACCATTATCTGAGGAAAGATTTGTAATTTGTTGCTATGAAGGCCGATCTTCATCCCATCTATCCTTCAGAGCCCGGACAATTTCTCAAATCATCCAAAAAACCCTCCAGTCTGATAGACAAGTAACCATAGTATCATAACTGCATATTCAAATTTGCCACACAAATATAAAGATTTTTTTATCGAGGCTAAGAAAAATACAATATATAATTAATGCATCAGAAATTTTGATCATGAACCTCCTTTGAAACAGGTCTCACCTTTCTAGTCAACAGCACCTATCACTAATAACACACTGGGGAAGGGGTGGGAGGAGGGTCTCTTTCATTGCCCTAGTGATGATTTAATCCTCCCATTAAAAATTACACTTCAACAGAAGCGACTGACCCTCCCCACTTTGCAGACCTCCTGCACTTACAGCTAAAGTTTTTGCAGGGAGGTGAGAATTGTGTGTTTGAATGCTTTCAGGTAGATGATATAATTGGTCCTGGATCTGTCACACCCCCATGGAATGCTTTGAAACCTTGGACATTGGTCAAAATGGTGGATGGTGCATCCTCCTCCAGGCATAGGGATTTCTGGAACCATTAATTTATATTCATTGAATAAAACGTGTACACAGTTGTGGAATAATTTCTCCCTCATTTGAGCCATGGGTGATATCCACTTCCATTCTATAGCAGCATACATCTCAGTGGGCCACACTACCCTGACCAGATTTAAGAGGAGGTATAATGGCAAAGCTTTGTGTTACACCTAACCCAGGGCCTGGAGGTTAGACCTCTTGGCACCAAAGTGGGAGAAGCTGCCAAACCCACTGGATGAAGGCAGCCATTACCCCAAGCAAGTGCCCTATGCCATTCCCTGGACAAGTGCCCTATGAAATTGGCTACTGGGCTAAAAAGTGGGCGTGCTGCTTGCTACATTTTTACCTGTGCCCACCCCCTTAACCTACCCTAGGTGGAAATAGTATCCACTCTATGTAAGTGCTAACAACTTCAGTTATATAGCTATGTAAGTGTCTTCTTGACCAGACTGGCTGTGGGATACTTCAGAGAGAACGAACATGGAGTGACAAGCAATAAACCTGCCAGGGTTTGCTGATTCCATGGTTATTAACTTTGATGAACTCTCTGGGCATGTCTACACGTGCATTTAAGCACACCTAAATTTAATGCACATTATCTTAATTCACATTAAGTGGGTTTAGGCAGGCATCTACATGTAAAGGTGTTAAAGCACATTAATGCCATGTATGGACTGACTTGGGACTCAGTACAGAAATCTATTTTGGATGGAGTTGGTTGGGCAGTCTGTTAGTATGGAGGCATAGGAATAAGGCAGGAAGTTAGTTTGAAGTAGATCATTTCAAGTCAGTGGGTTCAAATAGGAAGACCCAGGAAGTGAGTTAGAAGCAGACTGAGTTAGCATGGGTGGACCTTACTAGAGCAAAATTTTAGTTTAGTGTGACAGATGATGATGCTATTTGTAATTTTTTTTAGTTAAATGTTTGTATGCTACAATAATGCTGAGTGCCTCCATTTCCCTGACTATCTTGTACACTGGAAAAGAATGGGTTATTAGTGTTTTGAAACAGATCTGGGGAGTGGACCAGCTACGGGGGAGTGGACCACCAAGAAAATGTGAACCACTGTATACAAAAACTAATGGAACACCAGTGAATTCAGGCCCTGGGCCCTGAAGACTCTATTCTGTTTGTGGTGCCTGAGAGAAACTTCAGAGAAGCCTTTGCACAAATAAACTGTCCTGAAAAAGGGTCTCCTGAAATAAGGGGAAAAAAGGGGAAGGAAAAAAAAAGATCTGAGAGGCTGGAAAGAGCACAGCCAAGGCTGAGATTATGCTTAGGAGCTGGTCTAGGCCTTATAGCCCAATGGCTCTGCTTGCCATATTGTCTGATAGCCCAATGGCTCTGCTTGCCATATTAACAGATCTTTGGCTTAAGAAGAGCTGCCTACTTAATTATGTATGACTTGGGTATGCTTTCTTCACTTGAAGAGGTAAAGCCCCTTGCCAGGAGCTAAGCCGGGTCAGAAGGCAGCTCCATGAATAATCAGAGGGTCAGGAACCAAAAGTCTGGGTTCATCTACTCTAGCAGTTATACCTGGCTTGGCTTTGGGGACGGAGGGTAATCCAAGAGACCGTGTGAATCTGGGGGTCCCAAGGAAGTCTTCCCTTGGGGAATCCGTGCCACATAGGATGCAGCAAACCAAGTTAGTGGTTTAGTGTAACTGAAGTAGATGGAGCTGTTGCTTAGTTTGGATGGAGCAGACCCACCCATGAGTGGAATAGACCAAGACATGTACATTAGTACCAGTAAATGAGGTCACTGTAGTATATGGATTAGGTATCAAGTTAAAGTCAAGTGGAGCGGGACAACACAGATGGTTCAGACCAGCTAAGATGGTTAATGTGCTGTTCATTACAGTGAGTCTGTGGTTTAGCATGGTTGGAGCAGTGGGTGATTTAGCGTGGGTGGAACGTCCTGGAACAATTGATTAGTGTGAATGGATGTGGCCAGTGCAGTGAGTTAGGGCATGTGAACCAGGCCTGGATAGTGAATTATGATGGGCAGAGCATGCCAAGGCTGTGGGCTAGTATAGGTAGGGCAGGATGATAGTAGAGTGTTACAGTAGGTACACTAGACCTTAGAACTGGCACCATATAGAGTAGAGTAGGCCAGAGTGCAATGGGTCAACCAAGTCAGTGTCAATGGTATTGTGAATAGACCAGATATGCTCTTTCCACAATGCTAATCACATGAGGACAGTGGATTAGGATAGGTGAAGTAAGCCAGAAGAACTGACCGTGGCAGAGAAGTAAACTAGTGTGGAGCAGACTAGGCTAAGGTAACTGGATAGTATGGGATGACCAACAAAGGCCATGGGTTAGCCCTCAAGGGCCAGTCTGCGATGATAGTTTAGTAGGTAGATCAGGCCCTGGTATGGGTGGATTAAGCAAAGCCAGTGCATGGTGGACAGGTTAGTGTGATGGGATAGTCTGAAGTGCACTTGAGTGGGGCAAGGCTCTGGGAATTCAAGCGGAGAAGATTAGTGCAATGTGTTACCATGGGTAGACTAGGCCTTATCATTGGCTTAACATGGGCATATGCTTATCATGTGGTGGACAGCTGGTTAGTGTGGGTTGACTAGGCCAGAGCTGTATGCGTTAGGGTAGGGGAAGCTGAGATAGTCCATGAAATTAGCATGACTGAACACAGTCCAGCTTAGTGGAGTGGGAGAGTCCATGGTAGTGGGGTCACTCTTACATAATAGTTGAATATTGATCTCTGGTTGATTGGGACAAGATACAGCAAGGGCTGAATCCAAGTAGGGTTCTGGTAAGATATCAGCAGTAAACCAGGGTACTAAGTTCAGAGAAATCATATTACATCTGTGTAGCTGAAAGTGTCTATCCCTGTCAGCTGCTGCAGTTGCTAAAACTCTAGTAACTCCAGCAAAGTTTGCATGTGATTCTTAGTGGCTTTTCCTGGTTGGGAGTTGAAGGATTTTCTTGGTCTCTCAGGTCCCTGGTGTTTGTTGCTAACAAAGCCCTGGGCAAATTACAGTCTAATTAAAAACTAGTTGTAATTGTGCCTCCTGGATAGCTTGAAATTACTGAACGGAAAACAGATTGCATCACTTGTGTCTTGCTTTGGAACGAGGACACTTTTGGGAATGGATTAGCAGCAGTGATAACAATGTCCAAAACTAACCCAATCTGCATAACTCTGATTAGAGACCACAGCTGAATCTGTTGACAAAAGAGTACCAGCTGATGGCATCAGGCTATGTTAGTGATTCTTAGGCCAGAGCTGCAGATCCCTGGATTGTATAGTTCAACTCTCCTTCAGTAAGGCCAAAGTACCTTAGCCCTGACCTGTGCCTTCCCCCTTCCACACTATTTCACTCTTAGTGCCAGACTGACTATGCCAATTCACGTCAGACCTGACATGAAGCCCCTTCCCTATCTCACTCCAACGACTACAAAACTGCCTTCCTAAACCCCTTGGCACAGAGTTGCATGCCACCCAGGTTTTCTAAATAGTCCCTACCCAGAACTCTAAGCAAACTTCAGCCTTGATGTACAACCTCACCATTATTCCTTCACCACTATATGCTGTTATAGAAACAAGTTTGCAGACAACACAAAACTGGGAAGGATTGTGAGCACATTAGATGGTGGGAGCATGGATCCTAATAGATTGGAGATCCACTGAGTGGGATAAATATCCCAACCCCTGTATTTCTATTTGTGTGACCACCATCTTGTACCAACTCTTACCTCTCTCTCTCTGCCAAAATGCCCTTTGTTTTTTACTTGGCTTTTTGCCAAGTCTGCATACCTGTAGCTCATTCCTTGCCAAATTCAGGCATTTCCAACATTTTATATAACTACATCTTTTATCAGGTTACCCAATGGTCAGTTAATCCTACTACTCCCAAGGTCTTCTGAAGTGCCTTAGCTTAACTATAGCTTAGTATAACTAAGGCCTAGCATGACTGAAAGTACTACACAACAGGATGATATTCAGTGCAGATAAATGTTAGGTGCTATACTTCAGGAAGAGTAATCAAAAACACAAATATAAAATGAGTAATCCTTAGCTGGATGGAAGCACTATAGAAAAGGCTCTTAGAGTCTTGGTAGGTCACAGACTCACTATGACTGTAGTGTGATGCAGCCACAAAAAAGGCAAATGCAGTTTTGGGATGTATCACTAGAAATATTAGGTGCAAGACACAGGAGGTGATAGTCTGTCTCTATGGGCATTTGTACATGGGACAATGTCACAATGTACACATGATGAGAATTTCCCTTTGTGTGGCTTAATGGCATCATATTACATGCACGTAAGTTTTGGGGGTTTAAAATGAGTTTGCATTATTGCAAATTAAATTATATCCCAATGTGGTTTAGTTTGCAACATTGCTGTAGCTGGGGGGTGAGCTCACTAATGGTTGCAATGTCCCAAGTTGCAGAGGCAGGCAGGCTCCACTGAAAAAAAAAAGGATTGGGTCCTTCATCGCTTCTACTTTAAAGCAGAAGCGGCAAAGGGCCCAATCCTTCTTGTTGCAGAGCCTTCCTGCCTGGCCCAGGGCCAGGGGCTGATCTGCCCGCAGGCCAAGCATTTGCAGATTTCACAGATATTAGGGCTGGAAGGGACCTTGGAAAATCATCGAGTCCAGCCCCCTCCCTGAACTTTGGGGAGCCCTGGTCCTTTCCTCCACAGTGGCAGTACCCCCTGGGGCCAGCCACTCAGTCTGCTGGTTGGGCATATGCTGCTCTAGCTTACAGATGTCCAATCAACTTCCCCAGAACCTGCCTGGGGTTTCAGCATCTTGCACACCATCCCTGCCACCTTCTCCCACACCCAGCACACCCTGTTGCCCTTCTGCCACCTGGCCCCCCACCCCATGCTCCCCTGCAGTAAGCCAGCCCATTCTTGGGTGGCCCCAGGCATCCTGCTGGTTGCAAGTGCTGCTGAATGCACAAATGATGAGAGGTCCGCTCCCTTTTTTTGGGGACAGCCTGCCTACCTCTCCCACAGCTGGCGGGAGTGGTGAGCTGACAGATTAATGACACAGATTAATGCCCTCCTTGCCATAGGAAATGTGGGTAGGCTCCACTGAAAAAAAAAAAGATCGGGCACTTCACTACTTCAGCCTTCAGCAGATAACAGCCACCATGACACAAAATAAAACCTACCATTTCAGTTAAAAACTCACCATGTCAATTTAGGGGACATAGAATGCACCCCTGAGGACTAACCCCCCATGATGTGTTCAAGCGCCCTACTTGACACTGGGTAGGACAAGTGCCCTATTTGACAAGTGTTTAGCCAAACTGTGTGGAGTTCTGGGCTCCGCATTTTAAAAAGGATGTGGAGAAGTTAGGTGTCCAGAGGTAGGCAATTAAAATGATAAAAAACTTGGAGTGCAAGTCATATAAGGGTAAGCTGAAAGAGCTAGGCATGTTCGGCTTGCAGAACAGGCACTTAAAAGGGGACGTGATAGCAGCCTTCAAATACCTGAAGGGCTGCCATAAAGAAGAGACAAAGCACCTTTTCTCTCTTGTTGTAAAGAGGAGGACATGAACCAGTGGCTTGAAGTTGCAGCAAAGTTAACTTAGATTGGATATACAGAAAAACTTCTTCACTGTTAGAATAGTGAGGCAGTAGGAAAGACTGTCTAGGAAAGTTGTGGACTCTTCATCAGTGGAAGTGTCCAAGAAGAGGTTGGACAGCTACTGGTTGGGGAATGATCTAAGCATAGCTGTGCCTATGTTCTACTATTGCTATTTCCCATATTCCTGGGCTTTGCTGGTTTCCCCTGCTCTCTTTTCTGCTACATGTGTCAGCATGTTTTTAAGCCTGAGTAACTGGTGGAGGAAAATTTCTCTATAGTTAAATAAGGGGAGGCTACAGGTCCAGATGGGCAGTGGGATAATGGGTACTGTGTGTGTTGGGAGGGTGGGGGCAGAGGCAGGGGAGTATTCTGGATTAACAGGTTCCTAAAGGTCTAGCAGTAGCATTTCTGGGATAGTGGGGGGAAGGCATACCTTTAGAGTGAAGGTACTTGGGGTTTTGGGTTGCTGTGCTGAAATGAAGGGGGTGTGGAAGTGCACACTGGATATCCTTCCGGAAAAATGTTCAAAATTGGAGGACGACAGGAACACCTGGAATAAGTAGGTCTGCATAGCAATACTACAGGGGTGGGGTGTGCAAGGGATAGGTGATTTGGAGGGATAAGGTACAGTGAGAAGCCTGCATGTCTGGATTAAATAGTGCTTGGATATCTCTGGGCATCAGGAAGGCTCTGGATTTAGGACTCAGATGCCTCAGACTGACCACACGTTTCCATTTGATAATAGGCAAATGTATTGATACACAGTAACAGCAGAAAAGAAGCAATACAAACAGTCAAGCAATTCTATATATCTACCAAATCCTAGAGCTGTCATCAGAGTCAGGATACATATGGCCAGGATGCAATCTTCACTCTGAGTCTCTCTCTTAGGTGTCAGATGTCAACATGTCATCAGCCTGGAGGTAGGATGCTGAGGCCCACACACCCCTCCAGTGGGGTGGATGACACAGGTTGGTGGTGTGCCCTCTGTCCATGGTGGCCTCAGAGACTCTCCCGGGGGACAGGGATGGGGAGAAGGATAGGGAGGAGGGACAGGGAGGGACACATTTAACCCATTTATATTTCTTTCTTGCTAGCTAGATAATGCAGTTATATGGCTTCCGTTACTGTAATATATGAACCATCTGAATGTTTAATATATTTGTCCTCTTACAAATTCTGTGTGGAAGGAAAGTGCTTTTATGCCCTTTGCTTATACTGCTTATATTTAACCCTTATAACTGGGGTTAGATATATCTATATCTATATCTATAATTTTAGTTAATGTCATCCAGGGAGGCAGTGCAGCTACACTAGGAGGAAAAAAATAATAGTCTGGAAGTATGCACCAGGGGTCTGTGCTGATCTTAGCTTTGCTGGTAGAGCTAGAGTTGCAGAGGCTCTGTACTGTAGAGAAGACCAAAGACTGAGCCTTTATGCCACCTGGGAAGACCTTTTTCTAGCCATCCTCCTCCTCAAGGCCTCTTTTACCTCTTTGTTTCTCAGGCTGTATATGATAGGGTTTAGGCAGGGAGTGACCACAGTATAGAAGAGGGATACAACCTTGCCATGCTGTATAGTGTGGCTGGATCTGGGGTGTAAATACATCACAATGCCAGAGCCGTAGAAGAGTGTCACAGCGACAAGGTGTGAGGAACAAGTAGAAAAAGCTTTATACCTGCTGTTTGCAGAGGGCATCTGCAGGATAGTGGAGATGATGCAGAAGTAGGAGACAAGGATGAAGGTGAATGGAGTGGCAAGGAAGACTATGGTAATCACCATGTTGGAAATTTCATTTCGGGATATATCAGTACAAATTAGTCCCTGCACTGGAGCCAGGTCACAGAAGAAATGGTCAACTTCATTAGGGCCACAGAATGGTGAGGTAAAGACCAAGCCAGTTTGAGTGAAAGCGACAGGGATCCCACTCAGCCATGAACTAACTACCAGCCAGATGCAAGACCTCCTATCCATAATTTGTATATATCGCAGTGGGTAACAAATGGCCACATAGCGGTCATATGCCATGGCGGCCAAGAGATAGCACTCAGCAGAGCCCAAAAGGTGGAAAAAGTACATCTGGCCTGCACAGCCCATGAAGGAAATGGTGTTATCGCCAGTGAGGAAGATAACCAGTATTTTGGGGAGGGTAACTGAGCTGTAGCAGATCTCCAGGAAGGACAAGTTCCCCAGGAAGAAATACATGGCACTGTGAAGAGCTAGTTCAGTCATTGTGATGAGCATGATGAGGCTGTTTCCAAGCAGGGTAAGTGTGTAAAGAATGAAAAACATCAGGAAAAGCAGCATCTGACACAGCGGGTTTCTACAAAGTCCCAAGATAATGAATCGAGACACAGTGGTATTTTTTTCCTGTTCCCATTCAGAAACCATTGTAGTAGAAGCTGTCTGCATAATAATATAGGTACATGACTATCAGTGCCTTGACAGTAGCATTGTATAATGAGAGGCAGAAAGAGAAGATTAAAGCCTGGGGAGGGAACAATAGAGAAAAGCCAAGGAAAATGTGGGTAGGTACATAAATCAATTAGTTGATTCAGGTAATAGAGTGGAATTGAAAATTTAAGAAATTTCAGGCCACTTTTAAGTTTTTAAAAGCAACAGTCAAAATAAGTTAGATAGTATACCTTAAGCAGAAATTATTTGCCTTCAGTCTTCAGAGGTTCTGTGCTTGAATCTACTTAAAAAACTTCTTTGGTGAACTCTTGGCTGGAGTAGGTTTCCTGCAGAGGTCTCTCTGAAGAAATAAAGCATGCAAAGTATAAGACACTCTTAGAATGTCTACTGTAATTCAGAAGCATAAAAGAGATTTTTTTTCCATGTAGTGTCTCTCTGAAACCTCCATGAGCTTATGATTTAGTATTAATATTTGAATTGCTCCTAAATTGTCTGGATTTTTTCTTTTCAAGAGAAATAAGATAAACAAGACAGCTCCTATACATTGGTGACTGATGATAACACATAGCTCTGTTCAAAGAGATGAACTAGTTTACCAAACATCACAGTACTGGCCAATGGGAGAGATGAGAGTGGAGCCTATGGTATGTGTACAGTGCGCGTGATTGAAAGAAAAATCACCATGGCAAACATGCCCCACCCACTCACTCCTACTCCAACCACATCCAGTGCTGAAAAATGTCATGTAGCCACTTTCTGGCACACTTGGATCTGCTGATAGGCTCAGGGATGCTTATAATAGCAGCTAATGATATTATCTAAGTATGTGAGAGGCAAGGATTTCTTAGGGTGATAGCTTTTTTATTTGACCAAATATGTAGCTGGGATAAAGTTAAACAAGCTTTCAAATGCAAGACATACTTCATCAGGGACCTACCTTGCATTCAACAGCTTCTCTAACTACACAGTTGGTCCAATAAAAGATACTACCCTAAGAAATTCTTGCCTCTCACTTAATTTCTGGCCATCATGGCTACAACACTCTTACTTTCATTCTCTATCCTTTGCATATTTACAAAAATGGCAATGTGAGTGGGTAGGGAGGTGGCAATAGCGTGTTTGAATTGAGCAGCTTACCCAGGATGAAATTAGAGAGGCAGACATATTAAGATGCACACTGAAACTTTTATCCAGGGTGAAGTTAGCCTGGGTAAAATGACCTCTTCTTTCTTATGAGTTGGCATAGGAGAACATAGATAAAGGTAGGACAAATGTAACATTTGAAGTGCTTCACAGTGCACCTGCATCTTGAAATGCTCCAGAAATGGAGCTCTTTTGCCATAGACAGATGGACAGCCCTCTACCACACTCCCCAGATACAGTTCTTCAAAAATCACTGCAGGTATGTGCAACATCTTCTCCAGCTCAGGGGCCCAATAGCAGCAGTTGCATCCCACGGCCGTTTCATTATGGGGATGCATGGAGTCGTGTGGACTGTCAGTGAGTGCCCTCCTGTGCCATCTGCCACTACTCTCTTCCCTGTCCACAGCAGGGCACCAGAAGCATTATGTCCCCCTGTGCCTCTAGGGGTGGGAGCCCTCTGGGAGAGTGGAGGCAGGATTTTCAGGAGAGCCCTCACTGATAGGGAGTGTACTATACTTCCCAGTCTCCTGGCAGCTGCTTTGACCTGCAGTTTTTCCCCCTACCTCACACCTGCCCATGGTGGGTAATGTTCTCGTGTGCACTTGGCCTCCACTCTTCTGGAGGGCTCCTGCTTCTGCTTTTCCCAGCAGAACCATGAAAGGTATGCAGTCAGGAAGGGATGAAGGGGGGGCCTCTGGTTCCCCAGTTGTTTCTTACTTTCCTACTGCTCCTGGTACCTCCTTACCAGTCCAGTAACTGCATGGTGAAATATAATCATCCAGGTACTCCCATAAACCTGGGCAAGTCTCAACATTTTGGTCAGGTGAAAATCATTATGAACATCTATTAGATGCCCATGGAAAAGGACAACCTCCTACCTTTAGGTGGTACTTGGGACACTCGCCCAGGAAGTGGGATGCACAAGTTCGAGGGCTCCTCCCTCTGCTGCAGATTGAATCTGCAGCCTCGGCTTCCCTCTAAAGTATTCCAACTACCAGGCCACAGGCTAGACTTCATCCACAATGTCCTACATGGCTCCTATCAAAGATGGTTGACTGGTCAGCCAAGACAGGAAGCTATGTGGAGCCATGGGGCAAAATGCAAACTTGAGGGCATGTGTCTCAGGGAAAGGACTGCTGCTTTTGATGAGAGGCCTCTGTAATTTTGCCTTGCACTTCTGCTCCAAGTGGTGAAAAAGCCTACTAAGTGATAGCTATCCCTCACATTTGAGTTATGTGTGGTTTGGTGGTCTCTATTTTACAGGTGGCAGGTACACAGGTACGGTGATTCTGTTTTACTGTAAGATGAAATAGAATCTCAAACTGTGAGTGGGAAAAGCAAAACCTACCATTGATCTTTCAGGACTTCTTCATATGACACATTTGTCTTCCTTCCATCCTGTCTCCTGCAACATGTGCACATAAACAAAGAGAAGCGCAAATGATTTGAGCTCAATTCTATGTCGTTTTCACTCTAGTCACTTCAGTGGTTTTATTGGTAATGTGACACAATGTGAAAATGGGGTCCCATCTTCAGGCAGTTCTGAAAACTGAAACACTGGAGTCTTTTTTCTGGAGAATTATTTGCCAGTGAAATTTTGCCAAAATAATAACCCTCCTGGGGTTCATTTTTTACTTTGGGATTATGTAATGATACAGGGGGTAGCTATTTTTGTCTTTATGTTTGGGCAACTAAACCAATGCAAAGCAACCAATGATGGGTCCAAGAAGGAAACAACAGCCTTTTTGAGTCAATAAAGAGAGAAAAGCACATGACTGGGTAGGAACATTATCTAAAATTGCCAGCACTGCTGCAAACCAGCAACCAAGTTCCAGCTGGTGAAGGCTGCAATGGATTTGGGAGCTGTCTTTATTGCTATACAATTATAATACGTTCTGTCTGTATAATTGATTGCTATTGCACCATTTGCAATATAGTTACAAGAGGATTAATTCCAACAGAAGTGGGCAGCAGGTAGGCTGGAAAGCAGATGTTTATCGATAGAACATGTTTTGATGTTTTACAGTCTCCCAGATGTCAATTCCCTTCTAAGATTTATCTCCAGTGTCCTGGGGTTCAGCATTCTGACTGAAAACACTGGACAGGAGGGTCAACAGGCTAAAAACAGTTATAAAGAGCTTTAAAGTGGTCACAGACATTTTTTTTTTTTGTGCCTGAGAAGCTCACAAGAGAGGGAAAAAACAGGAGCTATGTATATACATTATTGTCTCTCAGACCTGGTGGCATCCTGATAAGCACAGTTGTCTACTTTAGAGTCCTGATTTTACCAATCTGTTTGTTGAGCTAAGCCACATGTGTCTTAATATATGTTGATTGCTGCTTCTGTAGTGGAGTAATTGCAACCTGTAAAAGGGCTGCATTGAGTCACTGTTTTCAGTGCTCTTCACAAGCTCCAAAAGGGAGGTTTTGTAGGTCAGCTGAATCCAGCTGGACATGCTGTTTAAGACAGTGGACTTAGGCACCTATGGTTTTTTCAGAGTTGTGTCGTTCTTTTATAAATTACAAAAGCAGCTGTTTCCATTTTACAGTTAGGGAAATTCAGAGACAGGTTGGAAAGTGATTTCCCCAAGAACACACGGCAAGTCAGATGCAAAGATGGGAATAGATGGCTGATCTTACGAATGTCTGGTTACTGGCTTCCCCTTTTAAACATACTGCCTCTTTGTAAACTAGCATAAAGATGGAAGGAAACATTATAATTATCTACTCTGACATCTTGCATCGTATTAGCCACAGAGTTCCAGCCTTTTTTGCTGCCTCAAGTTTATGCCTTGTGCCTGAAATAGAGTGCATCTTTTCTAAAGAAAACACCCTCTCTTGATTTGCTTTTTCCAAGTGATGGAATTTTACAGCACCTATTGGTAATTTTTCCAGTAGTTTATTAACTCATTCATAAGTAAGTACATGTTACTTATTTCTAGCCTGAATTATCTGGACTTCCAGACTGGAACTTTTCTACATGTTGCATTAAAGAGCTCCCTTTATGCTATGCACACACAAATATCCACACACAGACTGGGCCTGTACAGTAGGGATATGCACTGGACAGGTATGTATGTGGCTATGTAAGTCACAGGAAAACTATAGGAACAGGAAGGCTTCCCTCCCCAACAACTGAATGACTAGTCACCCATCCAGGAAGCTGGAGATGCAGCTTTTACACCCCCCACCCTGCCTCCAACCAGGAGGGGAGCTGGTGTCTGATGGTGTCACTTTGACGTCCCAGCAAAGCATTCTTGCCACCATACCACAGGTTTGGCATTACCCAACCATTACTTTTTCCTTTTGGCCCTACTTTTTCCTCCCCCTCTTGGCTTCCCTGAAAGACAGCTTCAAAAAGAGGGCTAGAGCATGGATTCGGGATGCCTAAACTTGGGCTGAGAGTTCTGTGCTGAAAAATCAGGATGCAGGTTCCAAACCCTCATGGGTAAGAGCAGCTTGAAAGTAATTCCCCCCAAACCCATAGTAAGTCAAATGCAAGGATGGGAATAGATACCTGGCCTCATGAATGTATGGTCACTGGCTTATCGTTCTAAGCATATTGCCTCTTTGTAAACTAGCAGCCTAGAGCCTAAGTCTCTGGTTAGGCTAAGCAGTGCTCAAACTAAGGTGGCCTCTTGCTCAGTCATTTGTAGTGTTCAGGCAGCTGGGGTCTGTGCACTCTGAGAAGCTGTGAGATGCACCTGGAGCCCAGGTGCAAAGCAGAAAGATCAACTCCAATTAATGTTTGGTGGTAAAAAGCTAGACAAGGTTTATTGTTACTTGGGCGGTACACTAGCTAGTCTGTTCAGCAGTCAGCCCACATCAGCAAAACTGCCCCAGACAAAATAGGAGGAATACCATGCAAAATTGTGCTCCCCCAGGCCACTACAAATAAGTCTTGTGGCACCTACATTCGTACCCCAAATAGCCACATTTTTGTGCTAATGCTCATCTATCCTTTTGCCAAGATATCCATTTTTACTTCTCTTTGGCAAGTTCATACCTGGCCCCTTTAGTCCTTCCATTATCTCAACACCTGTCCTCATTAATTTTACTTTGCTCCTACTATACCATTCTCGTAACAGCCTCCCTAGTCATTAGTATATTTTCATTTTTATACATCTCTTATCAAATCATTCAGAGGTCAGTGAGGCCTGTTCTTCCCAAACTCCCTTTCAGAGCCTTTGCTTAATTACTATATAGCATAACCAAAAGACCTAAAGCCCTCAGCTTCTGATACTAATAGACAGAAATACTTTACTTCTCCAGAGTTCAATGCCTGCTAGTTTTCGGAATCTGACTGGCAAGAATTTTCAGGGCTTAGACATAGTTCTGTCTACAATTAATATATACACATAGTTGTGTACCTGTCTGGATGGTGTGTTACCTAATGCCAATGCTCAGTCTATGTGTAAATTCTTACACATTGATAGTGCAGGGGAAATAAAATAGACTTTTACGTATAAGTACCAAAAATGCCACTTATGTGTCTAGAAAGCTTTCATTTAGATACACAATAGAAAGTAGAATTCCACTCCATATGTATTTTAATATACTTGATTCCCGTTCTTTATATACAGCAAATTACATTCCTTGCAATTTTTTTGACTTTAATAGCCTTGATAACAGATTAAGAGAAGGCAAATGTTTGTTCTCTCTCTCAGTATGAACTCATTTGCAGAGCTGTGCACCTTGCTTGTCTCCTCTTTTTCAGAGAGCACATGGCCCATGTACAATGGAAAAATCAAACATCCATCATCCAATTCATCCTCCTGGGATTTGGGTATCTGAATGAGCTTCAAAATCTTCTTTTTGTGTTGTTCTTAGTGATCTACACTGTGACTGTGGCTGGAAATATCCTACTGCTTGTGCTGGTTGTGGCTGATCAGCATCTTCACACCCCCATGTACTTCTTCTTGGCGAACTTATCTTTCCTGGATGCCTGCTACACCTCAGTCATTGCCCCCAGATTGATGGGTGGGTTTCTGACAGAGGACAGGAGTATTTCCTTTGGGGAATGTATCTCACAGTTATTTTTATTCAGCTCCTTAGCTTGCATAGAGTGCTTCCTTCTGGCGGTCATGGCTTATGACCGCTACTTGGCCATATGCAACCCACTCAACTATAAGATTGTGATGAACCTACGGATTTGCTCCCAGCTGGTGTCTACCTCATGGCTCTTGGGCTTCTCAGCCACAGCCTTTGTGGTAGGTATGCTGCCCCATTTAAACTTCTGTGGCCCCAATGAAATTAATAATTTCTTTTGCGACATGGAGGAGCTGTTGAAATTGTCCTGCTCAAAAAGCCCTCTGACAGAAAAGATTGTCCTTGTCACCTGCTCCCTTGTAACCCTGGCCCCTTTCCTCTTCATTGTTGTGTCTTACATTTATATCCTCTCAGCCATCCTGAGAATTGCGTCTTCTACTGGGAGGCAAAAGGCCTTCTCCACTTGCGGTTCTCATCTCCTGGTGGTAAGCCTGTATTATGGGACCATCATTATTATGTATGTGGCACCATCAGCTAAGCAGTCCCCAAACTTCCATAAATCTCTTTCTCTAATCTACACAGTTATCACCCCGATGTTTAACCCTATCATATATAGCCTAAGGAACAAAGAAGTAAAGGGAACCTTCTGGAAAGTTATGCTAAAAATTTCAGTGAGGAAGTAAGCTAGGATTTTCAAAGAAATACTAATGGTATGTAATAGATTTTTTATATATGTTGGCAGAACTGAGGAAAAAAATAATTTATTTCAGAGGAAATCTGTATTGATTTTAGTTAAACCATTTTGTTTTAAACAAAAAAGAAAAATGATATTTCAAAACCAAAGCAGGGGAAAAGCATTTAAGGAAATACTGGAACAAAACAGTTTGGCATTTCTGAATTGCAGTACATCATTTATAAAAAAATCTAAATGAAATATCATGGTGTCTTCAAAAGATGTTTATCCACCTTTTAAATTAAAGCAGAAGTGTTTGACCCTAAGCACATGGGCTAGATTTGGCCTTGGAAGCTATGTCATCTGGCCCACAAGGCTCCCTGTGGCTCCAAAAAAGTGACAGTGGGGGAACAGTGGCTGCATTTCTGCTGCCGAATTTCCAGGACCTCAGTGATTCCTGCAAGCCTGAAAGCACAGCCCTGTGTGTTAGATAGAGTGTGTAGGATCCGATCCTGGCATGAAGGGTTGAATATGGGGGACATGTGGCTGGTCAACAGTCCAAGCAGAGGTGATGTGGGGCCTCATCCAACCCTGGTGTGGAGCCAAAGGGAAGCAGCAGAGGACCAAGTGTGGATCCAAGATTTCTCAAAGGGATTCCAGGAGCAACAACCCCTGTGGCAGAAGCGGTTTTACCTCCTGCTCCCAACCTCCTCCACCCTACCAGTACAGGTAGATGTTCAGTGGGAGCTTCTGGGGACTTCCTTAAAGTCCTAAAGAAGCTGGATATCACCCCCAGGCCCACTTCTTCCCCTTCCTGCTTAGAGTCATGCCCCACTCCCTTCCTTTCTTTCCCCCATCCCCACTGTAGAGACAGTGGCAACAGGATAGCTGGGGAGTAGTTCCTCTCACCCTGCCTGGCCAGGAAGAGGAGAAAGGGAACCCCTCAGCAATCCATGATGCAGTTGTTCCCATCCCCAGCTGAGCAGAGCCCCCACACAGTGGGCAGGAAGGGCTTTGATGCCTCCCTATCCCCAGGACAGTGGGGAAAGGAGTGGAGAGGGACTATACCTTTGAGCAGAAAGGAGAAGGGAGGACAGATTTTCACCTGCTTTAGGGACTTTTAAAATTCCCTAGAGTCTACTGTGGTGAGGTGCAATCCAAAAGGGGGTTGTATCCATGCCACTGCACCCCCTCTGGATCTTCCTCTGCACAAGCCCAATCCTGGCATACAGGGCCCAATCTGGCCTACAGAATGGCCCTGCACTACTAATGCAACCCACAGGCCCCAAAGATTGAACACCTCTGAATTAACCTAATTCATCCTATTAGAATAGTTTTGGTCTCCCACAAAGTTACTCCGTTAAAAAAAAAAAAAGAAGAAAAAAAATCTTAGATACAGTGGTGCCCAAGTCTTTCCAGAAGACAGCGTGAGTGGGCATCTTCCTTTAGTTCAATCTGAAAAAGCTCACTGTAAATCCTAATTGAGTTAAACAAAATTTTGTTTCCTGCCTTCATTTTTTATTCTAGTTTGGGGCTATTTACCACATTGAATCTTCAACAGCTTCCAAGTGACAGGCCTTGAATTTTTGCCTCTCTTGGCAGGGAATTCAATCGTTTACCCCTTCTTTAAATCACACCCCTGTGATAAAAAGGGCCCAGTGATTAAGTCATGCCTGTTCACATGTATGTGTGAGTGAGTGAGTGTGTGTGTGTGTGATGCCTGTATACACACACACACACACACGCACACACGCATGCACACATATACACACACACATATAGTTTAATTTTTAATTAATGGCCATAAATTAATTCCTTACCTCTCCCCCTTTTCTGAAATTCTCTCATGCATACTCACTGAAATGTAGGGATAGGTTATAAGAGGTGGTAAGTTCTCTATTCTTTTGTGGTCATCTACAGGGCATTTTTGGCATTTACATGTCCAGAGGAGGACAAAAGCAAGACAGAGTGTGTGTGGTTTAGTAAGCTGACTTCTGGCTTGTAGAAAAGGGGGTCCTAGGTTATGGCCTGGGCTCTTGTTGCAACTGGGGCAGAAAGTTGCCTCTTTACTGCAATCATTAAGTTTTTCCAGTGACTATGCTGGTGTCTCAGGTTCAAAAGGAGCTCTGGAAAAGGAAGAGAATAGTGCCTGACCTGTAGTGTAATTGTTAGGGCCTTGTTACATGGTAATTTTAGGCAGCTTCTGTAGCTCTTGAGTTGCAGTCCTCCAGCATCCTAGGATGCAGTGACCCCTCCTGAGTCAGGGCAAGTGAGGATGCCAGGGTGCAGCAGGGCCAAGCACAGTGCCTCGCCCCTCAGGCTCTTTGAGCAGGGTGAGTGCCACAACCCTGGAGTACCCAACCATTGTGGTGCCTCTTGCTGTTGCTTGAACCAGCTTGCTGCTGCTGCTGGAAGTGGCACTCGGGGGGGTGGGGCAAGCTCCAGAGGAAAAAAAAAGTATTGGGTCCCTCAGAGCTCAGGCAGCACCTGGTGGGCTGGCAACCCCAGTGGTAGCAGTACAAGGGGGCAGGCTCTAGAGAAAAAAAAATGATTGGGCCCCTTGGAACTCAAGCTGAAAGCTGGTCCAGGCACCCTGGGGCTGCAGAGCTTGCTCTGCTTGGTGGGAGCAGTGAGCCAGTCCTGTCCTTAGTGTATTTATTGGTATTGGCTGCCTAGATTGCAATCAAGGAATGAATTCAGGCACAGCAATACATACAGCGTGCCAGACCATTATCACCCAGAGCAAACATTTTTATTCTCTACCTCAGTTCTGCTTCCTCCTCTTCCACAACAGACTAAAAAAGAAACATACAAAATTTGAAGTCATTGTGGCTGACAGCACTGACTTTGTTTGCACTAAGAAATGTTTTATATAGGCTCCTAGTCCTGCCCCTGCTCACCGAAACTCTAGTGGCAGGTCACAGCTGTGCACATGAAAGACAGCCAGGGAAGGCTTTTCACCTTAAGATGCGACTGCTCCACTAAGCCGATCAACACTAAGCCAATTAATATTTGTACAGTTTATAGCATCAAGTGTAACAAGCCACTTAAAATGCTCTGCCAGGGAATCAGAGTAACGAATATTACAACTTTTTCTTGGAAAAGTGTGCCTAAAAAGACAGAACTTCCAGATTGCCAGGGCAGTTACTGACTTATGTGGTAAAAGAGGAAAGCCGGAAAGAATAAAATGCTACCCTACAAAACACCCTACTTGGATACATCTTGGATTTTGAGAAAGGAAAATCAGATAGTGTGATGTATCATCACATATAAATATATATATATATATATACAGCTAACATGGGTGATGATAGAAGTGAAAATGTAGTAGCACAGTCTTTAGCATGTGCCCACAACCACAGGATATAACCAGGGTCTTACAAGGGTTGTACCTTGCTCCTTAGCACATATAAAAGCCCATATCATTGTGCCTTTATTGCCATTTTACCTATGCTTACTAAATCCAGTTAGCAAGGATCTCATAAGACATGCTACTATTAAACCTTTATTTTGGTCTGGAGATGTACCAATTGTTTCAACAGAACCTTTCATGCCCTCTCTACTGAATACCTTCAAACCTTTGTTTCTTACAGCAGGGGCTGTCAACTGGGGGTATGCATACCCTCGGGGTACTTAGAAAGGTCATAGGGGGTACGCAGGTGGGGACAGAGTATGGGGATGGAGTGCACCCCGGGTGGGGCACAGTAGTGGCATCTCCTCTGGTGCATTCCCGCATTTCATCTCTTACCCAGGGCAGGGGAAGGAGGAGGGATGCACTAGACACTGCCAGCCCCACACTGCACCCCACAGCGCTTCCTCAGGATGTTCCTTAACTCCATGAGGGGCTGTTCCTGGCAGCGAAGCTCTGTGCTGCCTTGCACTGCCAGTACTGGGCAGGTAGCACGAGAGGCATGGCTCCTCAGCTCAGCTCCGACTCAGTTGCAGTGGCCCCTTGGGGCACCCTGAAGGAGCCCCAACTGGAGCGCAGCAGGGGTGAGCAGCAGCACCCACACCCACAGCCAGGCCCACGGGTGCAGAGCACAGCCAGGAGCAGGGTGGAGCTGCGCTGCCCCGCCGGGGCTGAGGCACTCGCTAGGGCTGCGTGGAATGGCAGTGTCCCTTTCTGACCAGCGTTTCGACATTTCCGCGGAGCAGCGTTCAGTTTCCACTTTCTTTTCGAGTCGAAACGGCTATTCCGTTCCCTTCCGTCAAAACATTTTCCCGTCTTGATCTTGTTTGGAGGTTTTACCCACAGGACATAATGGGGAAGGTCAAAACAGGCTATAACTTTGTCATTTCTGGCCAGATTTGGATGAAACTTGCAGAAATGGTAGCCCCTTCTGAGGGCATGACATATCTCATGTTTCAAGAAGATAGGTGCAGGCAGTTTGGGGAAACTACACCCCAAAATTGTGAGAGCAAAACTCATCTCATGTGTATGTGTTAAGCCACAGCAGGGCCCCAACTGCAGCTGTAGTAGCACTTGCTGAGGTAACAAAAGCTGCCAAGTTTCAAGCAGATCTGTATAGGGAGTTTGGAGAAGCTTCACCCTAAAATACTGAAAGCAAAACTTGTGTCACGTGTATGTGTTAAGCCACAGGGGGGTCAAAACTGCAGGCTTGCTATGCATAGGTCCCCTATGGAGACCACAAAGCCTGCTATGTTTCAAGGAGATAGGTGTGGAGGGTTCAGGGGAACTGCACCCCAAAGTCTTGAAAATAAAACTCATGTCATGTGTATGTGATAAACTACAGTGGGATCAAAACTGCAAGCATGCTAGCCCCTGCTGAGGCCACAAAGCCTGCCATGTTTCAAGGAGATTGGTGCAGGAGTTTGGGGGAAACTGCACCTCAAGCTGCGGACAAGCAAAACTCGTGACATGGGTGACACTGCACATGTTAAGGCGCAGCAGATTGAAAGCTGCAGGCCTGCTAGCCCCTGCTGTGGCCACGAAGCCTGCCAGCTGCAAAGGAGATCAGTGCAGGGATTCTGGGTTTTGGAGCCCTGCACCTCTGGCCACAGGCAGGCAAAACTCGTGTCATGGATGCTTGTGCAACTGTGTCCATCTTGGGGCAAAGGGGGTGGGAAACCACTGCAGGCCTGGCTGCTAGGCCCTGCTGAGGCCACGAAGCCTTCCAGCTGTTAAGGAGATCAGTGCAGGGGGTTCTGGGGCCCTGCACCCCTAGCTGCTGACAGGCAAAATTTGTGACATGGGTGCCTGTGCAACTGCTGCCTCTCATCAGGCAGGACTGAAGATCCCCCATCACTTGTCACCAAGATCTGAGGGTAATAATTCACCACAGTATGAACATGAGCCGGCAGTGTGATGCTGTAGCTAGCAGGGCCAGCAATATGCTGGCATGCATCAACTGATGCATCTCCAGCAAAATCATTGCAAAGAAGTGATTCTCCTGCTCTGCTCAGCACTGGTGACGCTGCAGCTGGAGTACTGCTTCTAGCTCTGGGCTCCGCTCCTTAACAAGGACATGGGAAAGCTTGAGAGAGTCCAGAGAAGGGCTACCCACATGATCAGAGGCTTACGTGGCAAGCTATACGAGGAAAGGCTGAGGGATGTGGGACTCTTCAGCCTGAGAAAGAGGAGGCTGAGAGGGGACTTGGTAGCAGCTTACCGCTACATCAGAAGCGTACATGTAGGGCTTGGTGGACAACTGTTCACCAGGGCACGCTTGGGGAAAACCAGGAGGAATGGTCACAAACTCCTGGAAGATTGTTTCAGGTTCATTTCAGGCTCAACATTAGGAAAAACTACTTCACAACTAGGGTGTCCAGACTATGAACATTACTCCTAGTTTTCCACCAGGGTGCCCTGGTGAACAGTTGTTCACAAAGCCCTACATGTACGCTTCTGATGCAGCGGGAAGCACCACTGCCATCACCTCCCTCGGCCCTGCTCCTGGGACCTGCTGTGGTGGGCAGGTCGGCGGCCACACAGTCCCTGCCAGACATGACAGAGGGCACCTTTCAGCCCTGTCACATGTGCAGCCCACTCTGCCTGGGGGCAACCAGGGGTGCCTCAGCATTATTACCCTAGCCCAGCAAGCAGCGGCTGCTGCTGGTCCCCTCGTGCCATGAAGGCCTGAGTGGCTATCCTGCACTGAAAAAAGTATAAAGGGGTACATGAGCTGAAACTTTGATGCAGAAGGGGTACACTTGTTAAAAAAGGTTGAAAACCCCCATCTCAGAGAACGAAGCCCTCATTTCAAAGCACACTTCCCATGCAGCTTCTGAAAATCCGTAGCCCAAGATAATAAGGGCAATAGCAAATGTACAGAAAGCAATGCACAATAGAGTGAAGGGGGGGGGGTCTAGAAAAAATTAAAATAACCAAAAATCCAAAAGCAAAAGGTTTATAAAGAACATGTGTTATTAAACTGAGTACCATTGTTACATGTAATGTATCTGCCAAGTAGAAAACAATTGAGCATTTATAAGAGCATCCAGAGTTACATTATTTATGATTAGAGAAAAAAATAAAAGAGTTTTGGAAGGAACACATCATACCTACTTTAGACCATGGACATGAACTAAACCCCAGTGAATAAAAGATTGGGAGAAATCTTCATTAGGAGCACTGGACAAGGTGAAACTGTGACCTGACACAATATAGCTTCTTCCTTTTTTATGTTTCTAAAATAAGCAATGATGTTAACATGGCTAACTACTTCTCTCAACTTGAAAAATGTCAGACTGAAGTCCAGGAGACTTGGGTTTTATAAACTAGTTAAATAAATTAAGTCAATTTAGTTAGTCTATGGTGCATGCCTACCCTGCCCTGTGCCTCATTTTTAAAGTTACCGAGGGAGCCTGGATGCCCAAATTAGACAGTATCTATCTACCTGCATCCCTACCTTCTTACCTGAGTTTACAGGTCATTTGTACCTACACATCATCTAAATGTTTAAAGTAATGAGGATTGATTTACCTTCAGACTGGGATAATTCGATATGGAAACTGTATACTGGTTCTATATATTCTTTTTATACCTTTTCTCTCCAATACTTGATTCTCTGAATGATACAGGTTAGCAGCTACCACTGAGTCTGCCCTAGCTCTGTTGCTTTTAATTATGCCTGTATCCAGCTCCAAAAAGCTCTGGTCCCTGCCATTCCATTATTTATCTTTCACACAGAAAGACAAAACTCCCTGGACATTTCTGCAGGGTTTTTTTCTGGTTAATATGAAGGTAAAGTCTAGTCATCATTAAGAGAATCCAATTATAATCTCATAGAGAAAGCGATGGGCAGAGATAAACTCGTGATTAACCAATATGCGACTTTGACAGGGGAAGGAGAGTCTACCTATGTTGGTAGCTCTAATGGCCAAGTGGTTAGAAAATATTCGAAGGAAGCGGGAAATACAGGTTCTAGGGCTCCCTCCCCTAGAAAGGATTTGGCTTAATCCACCTAACTTCCTACTTTAGTAACTCAAACTACCAGGTCACAAGTTAGGCATTATTCAAACCTCTTACCAGAACTCCTTTTGCAGCCAAGCCCGTGGGCAGCTAATATGAAGACATGTGGAACCAGGAGAATGAGAGCAAGATGGATAATGCATTTCAGATGGAAGACCTGAGGCAAAGAACAAGATGGATGCTATGTGTTCCCTGGAAAGAAGCTGGCCCTGGTTTCTAACTTTGACCCTTGCTTCCCCTGGGGCATATACTTCCTCATTGCTATCCATATAAATACTAAAAATTGCAAGGGGCAGTGGCTCAGCTTCTAACATGCTTAACTGGTGGTGTGGTAGCTAGAATGGTCTCTGGTGAGATTTGGAGGGGCTAGAACCTGGGTCTCCATCTTTCTCCATGATTGCCCTGACTACTCAGCTATTGGCACTTAAATGTCGCAGGGCCCCCGCTCCTAACTTTTGACCAGGATTTATGCTCAAGTGTGTGCATATATGCCCATGGACCTGCCTAGCCAGCATGTAGGCTACTAAAGCATACACAGTACGCCTGAGCAAATCAGCGACAATCCAATCCATAGGGTATAATGGGGAATCAAGAAAATATCTATGACTTTGTTGGTTTATGTCTGCTTTGGATGAAATTTTCAGGAGAAGTAGACTCTACAGAGCGCATAAAGTATGCCAAGTTTCATGAAGTTTGGTGCAGGGGTTTGGGGGAAACTGCACCCCAAATTCGTGAAAGCAAACCTCATGTTATGTCTAGGTGTTACACCACAGGGGGGTCAAAACTGCAGGCCTGGTAGCTCTTGCTGAGGCCACAAAGCCTGCCAAGCATATAGGTGCAGGAGTTTGGGGGGAACTGCACCTCAAGCTGCAGACAACACACACAGTGTCACCCATGGCACGAGTTTTGCTTGAGGTGCAGCAGGGTGACAGCTGCAGGGATGGTGGCCCCTGCTGAGGCCGTGACGCCTGCCAGCTGTCGAGATCAGTGCAGGGGAGTTCTGGGTTCTGGGGCCCTGCACCCCTAGCTGCTGACAGACACAGTCAGTCCCACAAGCACCCATGACATGAGTTTTGTCTGTCTTGGGGCATGGGAGACACTACTGCAGGTCTGGCTGCTAAGCTACTGTGTTACCAGTTACCAATCAATCAGTCAAGGAGGATCTAGTCAGGGAACATCAACCCAGACATAGTGGGGCTCACTGAAATGTGGTGGGACCTAACGCATGACTGGACAATGAATATCAAGGGCTACAGGCTGTACAGGAGGGTCAAGACAGGGAAAAAAGGCGGGGGTGTGGCCCCCCAAGACCCTGCACCAATCTTCTTGAAACCTGGCAGGCTTCCTGCTCTATGCACATTCTACCAGCCCTGTAAATTTCATCCAAATTGGATAAAAAACAACAAAGTTATACATATTTTATTTTTTCCTTATTATACCCTGTGGCTGGATCTCCAAGGTGGCTCCGAAGCTATTCGGGAGCTCTGAACCACTTCAGGAAGCCAACTGAGGCCAGCGCTTTGACCCAGATGTGCTGCTTCAGATGCCAAAGCATCCGAAGCTTCTCCGGATCCAAAGCTCTGTCCGAAGCCTCACACAGCCCTAATACACAGTGTAGGCTACTGAGTATGCACAGTATACGCATGTACACTTACATGTCCATTCTGCATGGATAATAGAATTACAAAAAGTGTTTAAGTGCCAAGAAGATCACTTATATAGCTGGAAGAAGTCTTTTTTTTTTCTGTTTATTGCCTCTGCAGTCTGCTGAACCACCTTATTTATTCCTTTGCCTGTATTCTTACACTCCATTTCATTCTTATCCAAGGCCTCACCTGGAGCATTGCATGTAGTTTTGGGCCCATAATTCAAGAAAGATGTGGACAGATTGAAAAGAAATCCAGCAGAAAGCAACAAAATGTGATTAGAGGCCTGGGAACCATGACTTATGAGCTGAGGCTGAAAGAACTCAGGGTATTTACTCTAGCAAAGAGAAGACAGGGGGACTATTTGATAGCAGTTTTTAAATACCTGGGAGGTGATTATTAGAGCTGTGCAAAGCTTTGGGTGGTGATTTGTTTCGGAGGAGATTTGGCCCAATTCGTTGGCCAAATCTCCGAATCGGAATTGAATCAGGGGACCAATTTAAAGGTCCGAATCAATTCAAAGCTTTCCGAATCTTTGAAGCTCTCCAAATCTGACTCTGAGCTGATAAGTACTAGGAGTGGGGGAAGGGGGTCTGGGGGAGGGGACCATGGGACCTGCCAATCACCCCAACCTCCCCCACTCCTCCAGCCCCTCCCTTGACCCCCCCCCATTATTACCCCCCCCAACCCTAGCTCGGTACTTTAAAGAAAAGCCCTGGTGCTCATCGGGTGCTGCTGGGTGGGAGGGCAAATCCTTCTGCCCCCCACTGCCCCATGCTGCACAGGGGGCTCTGCCACAAGCCCCCCAACTCCCCCTGCTCTCCTGGTCCCCCCACGGGTGCTCCATCCAGGCCAGCTCTGGCCCTTTAAGGAAAAAAAAATGGAGAAAGGCCCCAGGACTCACTGCTCCTGCAGCAGCCTTGGGCTCATGTAGAGCCCCCCACATAGCACAGGGCAGTGGGGGGCAGCAAGGATGGCCCCATGCCGGCAGGAACTGTGAGTCCCAGGGTTTTTTTTCTTAAAGGGCCAGAGCTGGCCCAGGTGGGGCACCTGTGGGGGGGGGGCTAGGGGAGTGAGGAAGGGGGTTGAGGGGCTCGTGCAGAGTGGCCCATGCAGTATGGGGCAGTGGGGGAGCAGCAGGGATCGCCCCCTGCCCAGCAGCACCCAGTGAGCAAAGTTGTTATTTTTTTTTCCCATGTGCTGGGAGTTGGGGCAGCCGTTGCTGGGCCGGGAGAGGGATGGGCCTGGCCTGGCCAATTTGGAGATTTGGCCGAATTCAACTGGGACAGTGATTCGAATCACTGAATTGAATCACTGTCCCCCGAGTCAGCCGAATCCAAGTCCAAAGCGAATACTAGCCGCTTGGCACAGGCCTAGTGATTACGTGATTATAAAGGGCATCGAGATAGCCTTTTCTTTGTAGGGGACTAGGAACAATGACTTCAAGCTTCAGCAGAGGTAATTTAGATGGGAATTAAGAGGAACTTTCTGACTATGAGAGTGGTCAAGCTTTGAAACAGGCTACCTAGAGAACTTGTGGAATTTCCATCCCTGACATTTGCAGGAGCAGTTTGAAGAGACAGCTGGCTGGGATGGTTTCATCGGGCATAATCCTCCCTTTAGCAGGGGGCTAGACTAGGTGATCTTGTGAGGTCCCTTCCATCTCTAATTTCCTATGATATTATGCCTGCTGACATACTCTGAACTTTGAGGTTTGATAGAGGTAGTTAGCAGGCAGAAAGCAGGATAGAGATGCATCTAGAGATGCAGAATCTTTATTAAGCCCAATAGTACTTCATCAGATGCTCGAATGGAGATGCACAGAGCAACCTATCAAATAAGAGAATGTTTTGATACAAAAGAGAGAGAAGAGAGGGAGGTTGGGGTGAACTAGTGGGGGTGGGGGAAGTGATGGGAAAGGCAAACAAATGATAAACCTAAAGGAACAGAGGGTTCCAAAAATTAAGCCAGGTAATGGTCCCTGCTTAGAACATATTTTAAACAATCCAGTTTATGGATGATTTCTTTTCCCACAATTTTCCACTGAAGTCAGCTTTTAAAGTCCCATGGCTTAAGAACAGCTACTCTGAAATTAGCAACGGAATGTGTTTCGGGCTTGATTTTGGACTTGATTAATGTCAGATTGGTGTCCCCTCATTCTTTCACATAGGGAGTGCTTTATCTATCCAACATAGAAAGCAGGTAATGGCAAATATCATGCTAGTAGAGATGCAAGTGAGTAAACCGTGAATGTTATAATCCATGCTATTTGGTCCAGTCATTATTTGCTCTGTACTGATGGGGGGGGGGGGGCACATTGCACTTTCAGCTGCTCATGTGTTGATCAGTGTTAGTGCTAGCTCGAGTTTGAAGCAGTCACACCTTAAGGTAAAAGCCTTCTCTGACTGTCCCCCACCTGCCACTAGAGGGTTGGTGAGCAGGGGCTGGACTAGGAGCTGGAGCTGTAAATTGCCACTAAAGGGCTGGTGAGCCAGGACAAGCTTCTATCCCTGCTTTAGGTGGGGGGGTGTTACAGTGATGGGCTGCCGGGGCACAAATGTGAATATGGGAGGCAGAGGGTTAATGGGATGGGTTGAGTAATGAAATGGGATTTGGAAAGGAAATGGAGATGGAGGATGAGTGGGGAAATGAAGGAAGTCACCCACTGAATAAAATAAAAAGTAAAAAAAACCAAAACAGAAATAAGGAAAAAAATTGAAGAAAGTCTCATGTTTTAATAGATTGGGATTAGGATTGGGGTGTGGGGAGTATTGGCCATGCTTCCCAGATTGGCTGGGAGCTGGGAGTTGTGACGAAATTTGAGTTTGGAGGAGCTACTGCTCCTTCCCTGAGAAGGAACCCCCAATTTTTATGGCAATTTTCTATGCTGAGTATCTTTGGCTTTAACTTCCAACTATTCATATTTATGCCTTTTTCTGCTAGAGTTCATAATGGGTAATTTCTTTTATAAAAGTATTTATGCAACATTATCTTTTACTTCTGGATCTTCCTTTGGATAAAACATATGCTCCCCTTTTTTAATGCCTTAAAAATGTGGATACTAAACTTTGCTGAATAGCTAAATGTTCTTAGATATCTTTGCTAGTTGTTCTTTGGAATTATTTTTTCCTTCCCCAGGAGAATGTTTTTTGACTAATTCCCAGAAGACCATGTAATGAAACACGCTAATCAGTTTACTATTACTGTATATAGAAAACTACAAAAAAGAAATGGTTATTTCCAGTACAGCCAGATTTCACCCTCTGCTGTGGGGAGAGATGGTTTCATGCTTATCTGACTGTTGAACCTATAATCTTATTGTGAGGCTAGAATGTTGGAGCATTTTATCTGTTAGCAAGTTCCTCACTGAGAAGCAAAAATATTTGCCCATTATCTATTCATGTTGAAGAGATTATGGCTCAGATTATTGACAATACATTGAGCATTTAATTTAGCTTGCCTGCTTTCATGGATGCAATCATACCTGCAAAATCTGTTTTTTAAAAAGGTAGGGATCTGGGCATATATGATGAGTAAACTCTATTGGCCGCAAGCACAGATGCCATTGTTTGAAGATGTCCTGTAGCATATGGATTCTGCCTTCTTTATATTACAGAAGTTGAATGGGAGATCTTTCCTCTGAGAGACAACTGCACTTTAAGAAAAAGGAAAATGAGACCAAAACCAGCCTCTTAAAGAAGATACCTGGATAATGCAGGGAATGCAGTAGTGAGTATTTTGGCGGTGGCTTTTTTGAGGATATTATGGATTTTTGGTATTAATCTTATTAAGGTGGTCACACTCAGAGGTACTTGCATTCTCCATAATCTTGAAACACGTTGCGATTTATTCCTGTACAAAGTGAATTTAAACTGTTATTATTACTGAACCTTCCCCCACTTGGCTTCTTAGGTGGAACACAATTCCACTTTCACAAAGCATTAGTAAAGACAACACCACATCGCTGAAGTTCCACTCCCTAAGTAGAAGGGAATAGATACAGAAAGGAAGTGCATGAACTGACCAACAGAACATGATTTTTTTTCCAGAGTTTTCTGAACAGTATGTAACTGATAAGTAAAGTTTTTCATTAATAGAGAAAAAAAAATCTCACCAATAGGAAAAAAAAATGATATCACAAAGTATTCCATTTATTAAGAAAGTTCAACTGAAAATAGAAGAAGAGTGACAGATACAATTAGTTACTTCTTGGACTGAAGAAAATGTCGAGTGGGAAGATTATGATGCCCATTGTGTGTGTTATGTTAAAATATTTAAATGTAGGCATCACAACATTACAACAGTGTTGGATGAAGTCGAATTTGGTTTTGTTATAAAATCATGGGTCTTTCCAAAAGCTATACTAATAGCCACTTCTAAAATAACAATGAAGTTACCATTCTAAACTCACAGATGCCTTGATTTAAGGTAGACCTACACAAAAGATTAAGTTCATTGCAGAATCTTGGATTATGGAAGGATACTTGGGTTATGGAAGGATAATACTACTAATATGCATACTATTGGTCTGTACCAAGCACAAGATTTGGTCCAAATCTTGATTTGAAATATCATTAATTGTCCAATTTCCAATACTTTTGTGTTCATGCCTAAAAGATTAAAAAAGCAATTTTAAGGGGTTTCCTTATTCAGAGAAAAGATTTAGACTACAAATAAGAACAGCAGCAAAGTTTTTACTAGTTTTTAAAGACCATGTGCTATTTTTAGTATAGGTGATATTTATATAAATTAAAACCGTTGTATATATACACCCACTATATATATACATACACACACACACACACACACACACACACATTATATTATATATATATATATATACACAGTGGGTGTGTATATATACACACACACCATTTTGATCTTAGTTAAAAATACTTTTAAAAGAGAAAAAGATTAAACTAAAGATTTAACTAAAAGTAAACACTCATTGGGACAATTCTTGATCCCACCAGTACCATTATAATTTCAGAGAAACCCTCTCAAAGCACTAGTTTCTTTGGAATCAAACTTCTTTTGCTAATTAAAATATATCTTCCTATCATATCCCTCAGTTCTCCTTGACAATGTTTATCAGTCTCAGACCCACAAACTGGAGGAACAAAATGGTTTCTGGTATTTTTATGTTAGTTCATTCTCAGAAAAAAAAAACACACTTAAAAGAATTAATGATAATAAACCATCATATATTCTATCTGATTTCAGCTATGTGCAATCAGGATGGCTAACCCAGTTTCATTCACATGGCTAAATTTAATTTAAGGATGAGGAGAAAAAACACATTTATTCTGGGGTACTTTTCCATAGATTTTATTCTGGATTAAAATTACTCAAGTGTTCAGAGTGGGTATAAAACCAGATTTTCTGAGGTGACTGCACAGCATTACCTCCAAACTACCTACACCATTAATCAAATTTCTGCAGCTGTATAAAATTGACTAGAGATTCACACAGCACATACGACAGTGTAACTTTATCAAGGGTAAAGTTCTTTACAGGGGTATCTTTAACCCCAAATAAAGTTACTTTGTGATAAGGCGGTACATCCAGGTCCAAGTTCCTCAGATCTTATTTTACCCCTATGGTGCTTAGATGAAGGTAACAGGTGCTGTGCAGTTCAGAGCAAGAGATCCTGTCCCCCTTTGAAACACCTCTGAATATACATTTGTCCATACCATATGTCATAAATAGCAGAAAGTAGGAGGACAACTTGTGTGTCCAGGGTCTGGAATAGATTCCCCTCAGAGGTGGTACAATCACCTACTCAGGATATCTTAAAAAAAAATCTGGACATTCACCTTGCTGGAGTCATCTGACACCAGCAGTCTTTTCTGCCCAAGCATAAGCGGGCTGGACCTGATAATCTTGAGAGGTCCCTTCCAACTCTTAACATCTATGAATCTGCGGTCATCACTACTTTGCATGGCCTGTTTTCTGGGTAGAATGAAATGGTATTTAAGTGCCTGAGCACAAAACTATGTAAGTGCCTTTTACGTGCAATGGGTTTCAGCTTATGCATTCATTTCCTGCAGGATCTGTGTAGTTTTTGATAATGCATTACTGAGAAAGAACGCCCAAAGACACCAGGGTTCAGTTTTCTGGTTTTGTAACTGGAGAAAGCCAACGGAAATGTTGTTTTCCTTGAGAAATGGTGAATGTGGAACTTTCTCATATTGTTCTGAATTTTTTAGATCAAATATTATAAACATGACCTAGAAACAAAGATTTCTAATGACTTAGAGAGAATTTTAAGGAGACATGTTTTCTTTACTTCATTATAAATGCTTCTTATTTATACAAATTTGAGTTTCAACAGAACTAGGTGCTTTGGTTTCTATGATGGTTTACCCTGTTGTTAGAGGAATATCAGTTCCATACCACAAATCCAAAAAAGACTTTATAAAGTGTAGTTTATAACTAAATTAGAAATCTAAGGGACAAATTGTAGCCCTTTTATGGATTGAAATCTGACTTCAGCATTTCACTGTTGTCTGTCCATTTCACCTAATGAGACTTAAATTTGAGATACAGAAAAGCCACTGGGAAGAAGGTGGAATCAGACTCTACTGCATCCTCTGCCTCTGGTCTACATATCTTCCCCTCTCAGTTGCCAAGAGGGTGAATGATTCCTTTAGACAGTACCTACCCATGTCCTTCTGGTGAAGATGGTTTTTTTTCCTGGGATGTGGGAGATAGTTTTAAATTTGTTCTAGGTAAGCACTAGCAGGCTTGAAACCTGGGTCTTCCATTTGCAGTTCAACTATCCTAAGCCTTAGGCTTTTAAAATAAAAGCTGGAAGAGTCCTCTTGTAATTGCTGGTTAGGTTTTTTCCTCCCCTTCAATCTGTGATTCATGTATTACTAGTGATCATTTCTAGATGGGCAGGAGTAGGAAGAGCAGATCTTTTAGAATAAGAAATTAATTCCAATTTTAAAATAATGCATTTTCTGCTTTGTCTCTTTCTTTATGTTCTTTTTTTTCATTTTTTTTCTCTTCATTCTCATAATTTTTTTCATCCCTTCCATTTAATTGTTTTTTATTAATTACATACCAAGTTGCTCATTGCAATTCAGATTTAATTTCCCACTAACATCTGAGAATATATTGATTTTATTATGTTCTTCTTCTCTGTGTAGATAAAAGCTATGGGAGCTATGGACCGATGGAATGGAACACGTGTAACCGAATTCATCCTGGTAGGTTTTCCTAACACCTACAAAGTGGAGATCACCCTTTTCATGCTGTTCCTAATCATTTTGGTGATGACAATAGCTGTGAATTCTGTCATCATCACTCTTATATGCACCGACCACCATCTGCAAACTCCCATGTACTTCTTCCTCTGCAACCTGTCCATCATTGAGGTTCTGCTCACTTTGACTGTGATCCCCAAAATGATGGCAAACTTCCTGGCAGAGAGAAAGACCATTTCCTTTTACGGCTGTCTGGCTCAATCCTACTTTTATTTCTTGTTGGGCATCTCAGAGTATGTCCTATTGGCTATGATGTCCTATGACCGGTATGCGGCTATCTGTTACCCATTGCATTACAACACAATCATGACTGGCAAAGTCTGTATATGGCTGGTGGTGGCTTCATGGATGGGTGGATTCTCTTCCATCTTGGTCCCCACTGTGATGAAACTTGGGTTGCCTTTTTGTGGCCCCAACATTATTAACCATTTCTTTTGTGACAGTGCCCCCTTGATGCACTTAGCTTGTGCTGATATTCAGCTAGTGGAGTTCATTGACTTCATTGTCTCACTGCCTGTGCTGTTGGGGTCCCTGATGTTGACTGTCATCTCTTACTCCTGCATTATCTGCACTATTGTCTGTATCCCTACAAGTGAAAGCAAGCAGAAGGCTTTCTCCACTTGTGCCTCACATTTCACTGTGGTCACTATTGGCTATGGCACCTCTGTTTTCATTTATGTGAGGCCTTCACAAGCTAATTCAATGAATCTCAACAAGATGGCCTCCTTGGTGACCACAGCACTGACTCCTTTGCTGAACCCATTCATATTCAGTCTTGGGAATCAGAAGGTTAAGGAGGCATTGAAAGACTTTGTCAGCAAGTACATGGGTTCACCAAGTGTACTCTCTAAACTGGGCCAGAATGGGAATACACTCCAGAGGGCCTGAGGTTTCATATTCCCAGTAATTCTGCTTTAGTTCCAGTAAACATTGTCTGTTTACATTTAATCATGTAAGTACTGAAACACTTCTGGAATTTTTGAGGCCCTCTGGGTTCCATTCCAGCAAAAAAGAATTAAGTTACCCAGCACCTCCCAATAAAAAGGAGGTTTTGTGTCTGTAGAAATGAAAGTCTAAGTTCCCCTCCAGTTCAATAAGCTGATGGCTTGTTTGTTTATTGGTAATGTGACTCATAGGGTTAAATACAATTTCACTTTATGCTTGCTAGTTATCTCATTGCAGTTTTTGGAACTTACATCAAGTTTTGGAATCTGCTTCACCTTCTGGCAAGCAAGCATTATCTTGAGTATATGCCTGCTCGGAATGAAGACGAGAACCCCACTTCCTTCCCCCACCCCTTTTAGCCTAGTGTTTAGGAGATAGGGAGCCAGGGAGCTGGTGGCCCAGGTTCTAGGCTTCCACTTACCCAGAAACGAGTTTTCACCTGGGTCTTATGCTTACACAAACTGCTCTAGTCAGTAGAACACAGATTAGGCATTGCCCAGAGCCCTCTCTAGCCTTCCTTTTCAAGCTGAACCACCAAAACTCACATTTAATATTTATCAGAAAGATGGTGCTGTCCTGTGGGGTCAGGCCAGTTCTCAGGATCTCAATATTGTGCTGTTAGACAGGAGGGTGTGCCACAATTGCACACATTCAAACACACAAATCAATTAGGTGCACACACACACACACCAAAAATTAGACAATAATCAGTTGTCAATACCCACACAGTCTGTACACATACACGGATCACTAATTTGTATATCACACACACAATGACTTATATGTATATGTATATGTGTATATGTATATTCGCCAGTTCATACACATACCACCCACCTACACATAGACACAGATGAGTCCCTAACTTGGATGGTACGATATGTATGCATGTGTTTGGGGTACTTGGAATACTTGGGGGAAGGTTAAAGTGAGAGAGAAACTGTGAGGAGTGAAAGTTGCTGGAAATGAGATTAGAAACAGTAGACTAGAGAGAAGCTGGCTGAGGAACTGAGGTTTAGGGTTACCTAAGGTCAAGTGGTCCCAGGGTTACTAGAGGTCACTGGTGCAAGGGAAAAAGCCCTTGCAAGGAGGACGCAGCCAGGAAAGAGAGAGGCAGAAACCTGGGAGCTTGGGAATGGAAACTGAGACAGACAGCTGGGAGTTTGGGGCTGATAAGTGGTGGCAAGGAGGAAACAGTCAGGAAACAGACAAAAACCCAACTTGGGCTTCAAAATAACAGGTTTATTAAACAGACAACACACTATACAGCCCCATGAAGTTATTGGTTCACACACAGACATGCGCACACACTCGCACTCAGAAGCACTCACAATGGCAGCAGAAGAAAGACTCTGTTTCTCTTCCCTACCTGGACTCCAACCCTTCCACTGAGTCTCTAAGTCCTTGATTGAAAAGAGGGTAGGGGGGATAACTACCTATCCAGGCTGAAAAGGGGTCTTTGTCCAGTAGGTGTTGTCCAGAGGGGGGTCACCGGCAGGGCCTCTGGGTAGATAGGTGTTGTGGCATGGTGCTTGTCTAGATGGAGAGGGCATCCCAAGGAGTCAATCTTTACTACCCCATTTTATGGGGCAGACTACCTATGATCTTCTATGGGGAGGGCCTGTCCAGGCAATGTTAGCCCTGTTCCAGAGGGTTCCAGGTGTTCTTACTGAGCATTGCAGCCTTGGCAGAATGGTGGGTTGCCTCATCTTTTGTTTCTTGAATGCTGAGGGTAGTTCCAATGGCTGGGTCTTTGGTCCAGGTATTGTTTTGATGGTTCGGTCATTCAGAAGGAGCCTGCCATTGTCTCTCAAGCACCCTCATTCATTCACATTCATTCAGGAACCAAGTTACACAGGAAGGGTATGTACGAGTCATAGGTTACAACATACTTACACAACAGGGCATGGGGAAAAGATGGAGACTTGACAAATAAAATGGAAACTTGACATGACTTATGCTAACTTACATATGTAGTTCTATATCATGTAGTATTAATAAAACAGCAATATAGAACAATAAAAATCAATATAAACATAATAATTATACAATATAAAGAAGGAGAAAAAACTAAAATAAATACAACTTGCTACCAAAATAAAATGCTGAAGCTTATCCTATGTCTTAGCTTACTTAGGCTTATCTATAGGGAATAGAGAGGGAGAGAGAAAGTCAGAAATGGTTGGGGATAGGGAGGGAATGCATTTTAAAAGAAAAAGAAAAAAAGAAAAACTGGGGGTTTTGCTGTAATGGACGTGCACAAAGATCTGCCTCATTGTGAGCAAAGGCCTAGGGTAGAACTCAGGGTCTCTGCCCTCCAGAGGTAGCATCCCCTTCATTGAGTCTTACACCCCTGTCTTTTATTTTGTCCTACATACCTCCCTTTCTGAACAGCCCAGGAGGTAAGCTTCAAAAGGGAGGACTGGATAGTAGTTTGAGTAATTCCTAACCTATCACCTTGGATGGCATTCTGTTCCTTTCCTGGTTGTCTACTTGGCACTTTTGGTCAACCAGGTGCTAAAAAGTGCCATTTATGCACATGTAGGTATTATTTTTCTAGCCATGCAAGCTTGCACTCATAGACAGCTATATACATGTACACACTAGGCATGCACAGGAGGCTATAAAGCCACATATGTATCCAGGGATGTAGAATCATCCCTTATAAATAGAAAAAGAAGAAAACAGAAGAAATATTTTGGCTTTGTCTATTGCCCACTTGGGCAGCCTGCCCCACAGAAATTTTCAACCAATTCAGCATTTTCTGACAGGAAACTACAACAGTGTTATGGCCAGCTGTACCCTGAAGCCCACCTCAAACTGGATCAGTCTTGCAACCCAGCCATCTTTCTCTAGTTCAACTGTTTATACTCTACATAGCACAGAATGAATTGTAACTTTATGCAACTAAAACTGTGGACTAATCGTATCTTGAGAACAAATATGGTTAGATTAAAGATAAAGAGGGTTTTATTTCTCTTATATGCATGCAAGCATGAATCATCTCTGTAAACTCATTCTGGGATTAAGTGCGTTTTATGGCCAAAATAGCCAAAATGGCCAAACTGTTGAAAACTTCAGTGTGCTGCAGTATACTGCAGAGCCTGGGACCAACACATAGCTTAGTGGCAGTCCCAGAATTCTTCACCCAGGTAGAGTCTGGTTCAAGACTCTGGTGTAGTGGGAAGACTGGAACTAGTAAATAGCTGTTTGTTGGTCCCAGACTTGTCACTGTATAGGAGGCCCCAATCATATTTCCTCTGTGGAACAATCCAACATCAGTTCAACATGTATTAGGTAATATTATCTGGAGATACCCTTCACTGGAAATGTCCTAACTTTGCTATGGTAGGAATATTAAAGTGATGTTGAAGTCAGAATGTGTTATGAACAATTGTACATTAAGGGTTGATACCATTTCTTGCCTGCATAGTTCTGACTTATCATTAGAGGACTGGTGACCAGGGGCTTGGCTAGAAGCCAAGACCCTTGGTCTCTATCCCTGCTGTGGGGGTGGGGACTGGGAGTGGTGTATCTTGGGATACTGGGGGAGTGGAGGATACTGGAAGGCAAATTGCTTATTTTATCTCTGTGGAGCACACTGAATATACTTTAATACGAGCCAGATACCACAGTCAGAGTTAACCCTTGCCTGAAGTTGCATAACTTTGAGAAATGCAGAGGGCATTTAGCATGAGTTAACAAGATTTAACATGTGGATGCTCGCACTCTGAGTGCCTTTACTATGATCTAAATGTGATGTAAATTCATCTTTCAGACATCTTTAACACATTTACTGCTTGAACAGTCTGGATGTCTTTCTAGGAGCAATAAAACAGAGTGATGAGGGGGAGGAGAAAGGAAATAGTGAGTTCAATTGCTTGACATTGTGGTGTCCAGGGAGCTAGAGCCAAGGCATTCTGCCTAGAGGGCCTGGGATGACACAGACTAATTGGGGTTTTTTGACAGACAAGGTTCTTTGGGTAAATCCGATATCTTTTATTCGACCAACTCAAATAGTTGGAAAAATTCTTCTTAGCTAACTTTCAGGCACAAACACTCTTTGTCAGGCTAAGGAAGCATCTGCAGATGGTCTGTGCTCTTCTTGGATGGAGTGGTAAAGCAGTCAGAGGCCAGTTTTGCTCTGTTTGCTTATGTCTTCCCTTGTGTGTAACTGTAGAGCTGTGTTACTGGAAGGGTTGTTTTATCGGATGAGAAGCTGCCAAGTGGGCAAAGCCACACTGCAAGTACCAACAGGCTAACCAACCTACTTACAAAAAGATTGAACTATTAAGTGCCTTAGACAATGGAGTGAAATCTAGGACCTGATCTGGTCGCCAGATAGAAGCAAATTCTAATTCTTGTATCAAGGTCTTGGATTTAGCATTCTTAACTTGTATTTATGGTGCTAGCAGAGGGATGGGATCTAACAGGAATCTCTAGCTTCTTAGCTTCACTGCTGGCAAACAAAATAACTTCCTAAATCATGTTTACTTGCTCTTTCACCTTGTTTATTGACCTTTCTTCTGTTCCTGGATGGTAAATGGAAATAAAGGGTTACCATATTTTCAGGTCCAAAAAAGATGACACCTGTTGGGTAGGGGAAGGGGCGTGGGGAATATGATGGTGGGAGGAGGCAGTGTTATGGCAGTGCTTTGCCCCTGCCCATTCTGTTTCCCCTCACTGACAAGCCATATCCCCCACCAGCCTTACTGCTGCCCCTCACTCCGGACCCACTGACCCCAGCCCCGCCACTGCCCTTTACTCCTAAATGGCAGTACCCTGCCCCCCCCACCTCTTGCTGGTGCCCCTCTCCTAACCTGAAGCCAACAGATGCTGCCAGTGCCCTGCACACCCAACCCACAGTCCCATAACCCCCTTCCCTCCCAGCCCTGTGTCCAAGCAGCTCCCACATTGTGCTCCTGCTGGCTCACTCTCTCTCTTCATCTGGTTTCTGGAGCCCACATGGGAAGCACATGACTTCCGGCAGCCAATCACCTTGCCCACTGCTCCCAGACCCAAACTGCCAGCCTGGGAGAATAGAAAACTCGGACATTTGCTCTTATTTTAAAAATCTGCCCAGCCACAACACAATGATCCAAAAAAGAGAACATGTCCAGGAAAACCTGGATGTATGGTAACCCTATCACAACCAGCACAAACCAAATAAATTAAGCATTCTGGGATTTTTCACTGTCCATAGATGGTATTACCTCCTCTCTATGCTTATTTCCATATTTACTTACTTATCATTTCTTTATTTATATATTTGATTTTCTTGACACCTCCCACAAAAAGGCTCTTTCTGTGACAGCTTAATCAAAAGATTGTCATTGAGGTTATAGCAAGAGGAGGTGACAAAAGTGTTCTTCTTTAGCTAATGGCTATTTCCATTCAGAAGAATTATGGCATGCCTACCTAATAGGCAGTGGGGAAGCAATGCTCTTAGGTTATCAATGGCCAATTGCATTCCAAAGAAGAATACATACACTTGTAAAGGAGACATATCAAAATAACAAGTACATTTCAAGTGAGGGAGAGCTCTTAACCAGGGAATTCCAGATCCCCCAGATAGGAAGCAATGTTCTTGGAGACTTTTCTGCTGCCCAGGAAATAGGTAGAACATTAAAAATGAGGAGAGGGTCTGTTGGGAAGGTCTTTGGAATCACCCCTGAACTTTCAGATAAATCCATATCTCCACCTGTCAGAGATGGTGAAGTCAGCAAGACGACTTGTCTTTGGAAACACTAACAAGTCCCTTTCAAGGACTGTGTTGTAGCCAGACAAGAGGTTGAGAATTTTCAGTTTTATTTCCTTCAAATTCTATGGTTATTTTTTCTGGTATAATTTCTCTCTCCTCATAATAAACCCTTTTGCTATTTTGTTGCTCTAGTTATTTCTTCTGTTAAAATGTGACTTCAGAGTACTTGATAGTTCAGACTTGCCTCCTCTTTGGAAGAGGGGAAACTAAGTTTTACAAAATAAGAGAGAGCGCCTTGGAACTGGCAGTATTTCCTCTGCTTCAGATGCAAAATCTGTTGTGATGACAGTTGGAACTAAGACTTGGAAGTTTAAGGAGTTATCCCAAGGGCTGGGTCCTGGGTTCTTAGCCTCATTGAGTCCAAGGGGCTTTGGACCAACATCTCCCAAGAAATTGACCTAACCAACAAGCTATGGGGCTAAAAAGGACTGCAAGTATTGTCCATCCATGAGGGCTGTGTAAAACAGCACCATTTCATTTTCACTTCTGTTTTGCCATTATAAAGGGACATGGTTTTGTTTCATCATTTCATTTAATTTCAAATCACTGTTCCATTTTATTTAGTTGAAACCATTTCACTGTTTTGACACATTTCAACATTTTTGCCCATATCTGGTGAGCAGTTAGCCGGGCTCAGGAGCTAGTCTCAGCTATGCCCAAGTTTGGATGAGGGGGAAAAAAAATCCTTGTGATGAGAGCATGGGCCCTACCCACAGCCTGGCCACAGTGGGTCCACAAGGCCAGGACTTGCTACTGGGTCACCAGCAGGGCTGTGCTCTGCTCCACTTATTAGCTTGTACTGCCTGAATGTCAGGATGCTTCATTTTTTTTTTAAACAAACTTTCAGCAGCTGGGACACAGACTCCCCATTAGACAGATCCTTCAGGTGCATGTTTTAAAGTCCCAAAGAAATAAACATCCCACATAACTGATACTTCTTAAGTTTATAAGAGAATTTGGTCAGTCCAGTTTCAAAAGTTTCAGTGAAAGAAAGAAACGATAATAAAAATTTCATAGATATTTGGGCTGAAAGGGACCCTGGAGGATCATTGAGTCCAGCCTGCTGCCCCATGGGCAGGAAGTCAGCAGCAAGATCCCAGCAAGACAAGCATCCAAATACATCTTGAAGGCTTTCAAAGTGGGTGGTTGAACCGCCTCCGGTGGCAGTCTGTTCCAAACCTTGGGGTCTTGGACAGTGAAGAACTTCTTCCTTATGTCCAGCCTGAATCAGTTGCAGCAGAGTTTGTGACTGTTCGATCTTGCCATCCCTTGGGGTGCTCTGGTGAACAGACATTCCCCCAGATCCTGATGAACACCCCAATGAACTTATAGGTGGCCACCACATCACCTGTGAGCCTGCGCTTTTCTAGGCTGAAGAATCTCATGGCTCTCAGCCTTTCATCATAAGGTCTGTTTTCCTGACCTCTGATCATGCGCGTGGCTCTCCTCTGCACTCTCTCAAGCTTCTTCACATCATTTTTGAATTGTGGAGCCCAAAACTGGGTGCAGTACTCCAGCTGCAGTCTCACCAAGGCCAAATACAATGGTAGAATGATGTCCTGGGATTTGCTTGAGAAGCATCTATGGATGCAAGCCAGTGTTTTGCTTGCTTTACTAGCTGCAAGATCACATTGAAGGCTCATGTTCATGTTGTGGTCAATCATGACCCCCCAGTCCATTTTATCTGTAGTGCTAATCAGTGTAGCACTGCTGAGCCTATAAGCATGGTGCAGGTTTTTCCTCACAAGGTGGAGAACCTTGCATTTTTCACCATTAAACACCATCAGGTTCTCATCTGCTCATTTCATGAGCCTGTCAAGATCTGTCTGGATCACCCTCCTGTTCTCAGGTGTGGATGCTTTACCCCAGAGTTTGGTGTTGTCGGCAAACTTGGCCAGTCTGCTTCTGATACCAGTGTCCACATCATTGATAAAGATGTTAAGCAGTATTGGCCCTAGGACAGAGCCTTGAGGGACCCCACTGGTGACCGTGCACCAAGACAATTGGCTTCCATCAACCACCACCCTCTGGGTCCTACCGTGGAGCCAGTTCCCCAGCTAGCGGATCGGGGTGAGGTCGAGGCCACATTTAGCCAGTTTTGTCAAGAGGTGATCATGGGATACCAGATCAAAGGCTTTTTTAAAGTCAAGGTATATGACATCAATCTCTTCCCCCTTGTTCCCTGGTCATAAAAAGAAATGAGATTGGTCAAGCAAGATGTACTGCAACAAACCCATGCTGGGTATCCCTCAGGATATTGCTGTCAGCTAGTGTGTTAAGGATGACCTCTTTGATAATGTTTTCCAAGACCTTGCCCAGGATAGAGGTCAGGCTGATGGGCCTGTAGTTTGCCGGATCTACTTTCCTCCCTTTCTTGAAGATAAGCATGACATTGGCTTTCTTCCAATCTTTGGGGAGTTCACCAGAGCACCAGGAGTTCTCAAAGATCCATGCCAGGGGCTGAGCTATGATCCTTGAGTACCCTTGGGTATAAACCATCAGGACCAGCTGACTTGAAGTTATCCAGCCTATCAATGTGTTCCTTCACAAGGTCAGCTTCGATGGAGGGTAAGAAATCTCTCTCACCCAGGCCTCCCTGACCCGCAGTGGGCAGGGGTGTCCCATGGGACTGATGAAAGACTGATGCAAAGTACTCATTTAGCAAATTTGCTTTTTCATGGGCATCAGTTGTCAGTTGGTAATAACAACAATAATAATATTATTATTATTATTATTAATAATAATAATAATAATAATAATAATACCACCACCACCAGAGAATACCTATTAGCATGAGCCTTTTATAAATATTGGGTACAGACTGAACAGGTTTGTACAATTCAGCAAATTCAATATGTGCTGACAGTCTGTGCCACCTCCCCCTACCTCCCCATCCCTTGAGTCTCCCCAGCTGATACTGCACATCACAAGTAGCCACGTGAACTTTGGCATAAATGTGCTTTTATGTGTTTTGGTGTATAAAACATAAACCTGTAGACCTGTTCCACCTCTTATCATTTGCCAAACCACCAATTCACCATTAAGCTATATCACAATTTGACAAGTGTAATGGCTGATTGGGGTAATATATGCAAGGAACCTCAGTGTCTTATAGCCATTGGCACACACTATCAGCTTCATGTCATGGTGAGTGTTACTCCTCAGCTAGACCAAGTACTGTGTAGAGTTACCTGCAAGCAGTTTTAAGTACCATCTTGAAGTAAAAGTTTTAACTCATGTCCCTGGAGGCAAAACAAGAACCCCCACTTTCTGCCACTACAGCCCAGCAGCATTTCAATTACACCTAAAAAAACCCCCATCTTCTTTATTATGAAAAGGATTTATTTTTAATCCACCAGTACCTCAAGCATGAAAAAGATACTATCCAGGATGCATGTCATTGCATTCATGAGACTGGTGAATAGTTACTTATGCTGGAAAGGGATCTGAGCCAGTGACTTTAGCAATGTTTTGGTAAGCTGGGGAATTTAAGCCTAATGAAACTATGACTTTACACAAACTGGGGATCTAGCCTGTCACTTTTAATTTCCTTAGGCTTGCAATGCTCTCATAGTAAAGTAAACAAGTATCTAAAATGTGGTGAACATCATGGAGATCTTCTGGAAGTAGTGTGAGGTCTCAGATGATGTCTGGAAAAGGACAAATGTATTGCCATTACTTAAAGACAGGGAATAAGAATCTTAAGCCAGTAAGCAAGACCCAAATACCAGAAAAGACCATGGATCAGGTCACCAAGGAATAGGAACCAAGAGTGCAGTCTTGTCACAAGAATGGCCAACAGCACACCTGGCTGTAGTAACAAGAGCATCATTGGCAAATCAAGATAAGTACTTCTTCTATTCTATTTAGCATTTCTGAAGCTTCCTCTGAAATAGTTTGTTCAATTTTGGGCACCCCTCTGCGAGAGAGATGTGGACAAATTGGAAAGGAGTCCATGACATACCATGTCATGGGTGGCCAGCTCTGGGGCCAGTAAGGAACTGAGATGCAACATGGGGGTGGGAGGAATGTGCGGACTCCAGGGACCAGACAAATCAAAGAGACAAGAGATCAGGCAGAGAGTGGAGTCAAAGAGCAAGCAAGATTGAGAAGCTAAGAGGTACTCAGAGTTCAACAAATGGCATTACAAGGTAAGTAGATAATAAGGTTATATTTTTTTAACCAGAGTTTTCAGCTATTATTCTCTGGAAATATGCTGAAGGAAATGATTTCATCAGCTGTATGATAAGGTTGAAAAGTTTTGAAAAGCTCATGAAGACTGGGCAAATGTTTAAGCAAGACTGATTTATTCCATTTTGTTGAAGATTTCTGGATCTTTACCAAAATTTGACAGAGAATTTAATGGAAGGTCAACAGGAAAATGAAAAACAACCCACATTAAAAAGAAGATTTAGTAGAAGAGAAGGAGAAAAGACGAAGAGCTGGAAGAACAAACAAAACAAGTTCAAGTTAAACAGTGGTGTGATGTATCTGATTGTGTGTTACAACCCTTTTTTTTTTTAGCTTTATGTATTCAAAGAGCTCATGGCTGGCAACAAAGATTTAAAAAATATGTTTACACCAAATTCATGTATAAAGCAAACGTATAAGCATAATAAATATGTTTAGTAAACTTTAGCTGGGACCCACTTGTTACACATAATTGACACTATTTACTAAAGGCACAAAATGAGAGTCCCTATCACCTACTGTGTCTTGCACCTAATGCTTCTTTTAATACATCCCAAAACTTCATTTGCCTTTTTCTGCCACTACATCACTCTGCAGGCTGATACTACCAAAACTACAAGATCCTTCTCCATAGTGCTGCCATCTAGGCAGATATCACCAATTTTAAATTCGTGTTTTTGATTATTCTCCCTGAGGTGTAGCACCTTGCATTTCTCAACATTGAATTTCATCCTGTTAGCTTCAGCACAGGTTTCTGATCTATGAAGACCTTTTCTGAATTGTGCACCTATCGTTCAACCTGTTCATAAACCTTTCTAGTTTCATGTTGTTGGCAAACTTGCTTTAAGAAGCTTTCAGTGCCAGCACCCAAATCATTAATAAACTTGTTGAACAGCACTGGGAAATATAACCCAAACTTCAGTCTGTGGAGGGGGCACTGCTGGGCCCAGAGCTCAGGGAGAGGTGGTGAGCCTCCAGAACGCTCTGAGAGATGCTGTCCAAATCCTGCTCCAGGGTGGCATCAGACCACAGAACTGAGGGAGCTGCGGTCAACGAAGGGTGTCAGCATCAGAGACCTTGGAAGGGTAGCAGTGGTGGCAGTGGGAGTCTCAGCAGCAGTGGTTCTCCCAGTTATAGCAGTACAGAGGTTTCAGTGACAGGGATCTAAGTGGTGGTGGGGATCTTAACCGGCAAGTGAGGTGTTGGCAGAAGGAGCCTTGGTGAAGGCAGTAGTGGTAGAGGTCTTTGTGAGAGTGTTGGGGGGTCTTACCATTGTTGGCAGTGGGAGTTTCAATCATAGCAACAGTAGGTGTCTCAGTAGCATCATCATGGGGGTCCCTATGGCAGCAGAGATACATCTGTCAGCACAGGGCCTGGGCCTTGCCAGTATATATCTCTCCTTTTATTAGATTTCTGCAGTCCTTCCCTCCTAGAGAAAAGAAACATCTGTGCTGGGATAGGCTTAGCCAGAATCTGCAGAGCAGTGGTTTCAAACATTTTTGGTGCAATCTGGCATAGATTATTGTGGGCAACTCCACCCACATTGAACCTTTTGTTTTGGAATACTGCAGAGAAGCCATTAAGGTGGACTCTTTTCAGCTTTCTGCTCTCTGGCAATCTCTGTTCTCCTGTGAAAACCAGACAAAATGTGTTTGCAAATAATGTAACAGCTATGGCATGTGTTGGTGGAATCAGTGAACAGTTTCATTAAAAATAAATAGCCCGAAACTTAATCATTCATGTGACTGATTTTACACTCTCAGATTTTTATCACACAAATTGGAGGTAAAAAGAATAGAAAAGGCGGTGACAGGTCACATGGAGAAATTGCATAGATGAGTGTAGTTCTCAAGATTTCTATGTGTCTTGCTCATGGGTGATGACTGTATATCACTCTAAACTGTGATTTTTCAAGGAATCTAAGAGACTTAGGTGCCCAAGATTTGTTCGCTTACATTTTTGGACTTCATAAGCAACAACTGTTTTGAGCCCTACACTTTGAGAGAGGAGCAGCACCTGGAAGGTAGCAGGAGGAATGCAGGCAGAGCTAGCCAGATGTTTAAAGTTGTAGCCTGGCACTTAGTGGTTGTGTCTACATGTTGTCCTATGGCGATGTAGTGATGTGCTACATCACTGCAAAGCGCACTATGGTGACACAGCGATCACGTGAGTCTACATGTAATCACCAGCTATTTCACGGTAGTGGTGCACTCCCTACTTAAATTGTGCTGCTATGGCAACATGGCAGGGAAATCAAAGCGTGCATCACCTGTACAGTGCAGTATGGGCAATCGCTGCACCATATTTTAGTACTTCCAAAAGGAAGAACTAAAGTATGGTGCAGTAACAATGTCACTATGTGGCAACATGGAGATGGGTTCAGTGAGGTTTACAAAATCATCTAAGTTATGAGAGTAAGCAAAAAGCCCACACAGGATATTGCCTAAATGTGAGTGGGTACCTATATCTATCATTTGATGCCTACATACAATTACCTATTTCGGGCACAGTTCATAGAGAACTTTGATAGAAGGAGGGACCATAAGTAATATCCTATGGCCTGTGGCTTGTTAGAGGTCAAGAAAGTGGATCACAGTGGTCCTTTTTGTCTTCAAATTTTTATTTCAGGTCTCTTCTTCTGAGTTGTGCAGGGCTCCTGGGAATGAGCCCCACATTACCCTAGGTGGAAAAAAAAGACCCTAAAAAACAGCTGCCTTGCAGCTTCAGCTCCTTCAGGCCAGTTGCACACAAGATATCTTCAGAAAGAAATTGGTTTGCATCCATTGTTGGGACAGAGGAGTGTGATGGAGGGCAAGGAGACATAGGGGTCTGTATTTTTTGCACCCGGTTAACCAATGAATAGAGTGTACAGATATTGAAGATGGACAATGACTATACTATCCTGGAAGAACTGAAAAACTAAATGCATTAGAGGCTGTGGTGAGAGAAAAAAAACAAACTGCTTTACACCAGCCCTGTAAGTTTGTTATTTTCAATTAAATTTTTAGTTTATTAATATACAAGGATAAAATAAGTGAATATAACTAGGGGAAAAAAATTCCTAAATAATTACAATTCTGAACCCCGCTCCTAATACAATGTAAATACTGTGGCATATAGTAACTCTGTAGTCACATATTAATAAATATCTACTCCAAATTGCAGTATTTAATTCATGGCACAGAGACAACTTGGGCTGTGGGGCACATAGCAATTATTACTTGCACGGAAGCATCCATGCAGAGCTTGGAGCTAAATCACTATATCCCTCTATGTTATTAAAATGTGTTTATCTATATCCCTGGAAATACAGAACCGTGACTTTCTGTTATTTTAATGTAATAGCTTCACAATAAAATGTGACAAGCTTTTTGTATTCATAGGGAATTGATTCTGATAAGACTATTTGAATAGGTATTTAATGCACAGTATTTTAAAACAATATTGCACTGGAGCAGATGTTCCCATGATATAAAGAGCTGAAGCTCTATGAAGCTCATTGGAGCTTCATTTTATAGCTGCACAAAGAGTATCCTCATATAGGATCTGATTTCTATGGGTATCTATTTGGAACACAGTTCACAGAGACCTTTGGTAGGAACAGGGACCATAAGTAGGATCCTATGGCTTGTGGCCAATTAGAGGTCAAGAAAGTGCATCACACTAGTCCTTTTCATCTTCAAATATTTATTCCTGGTCTCTGCTTCTGAGCTATGCAGCGCTCCTGGGAATGAGCCCCACATGACCTTAGGGGGGAAAAAAAAAGACCCTGATACACAGCTGCCTTGCAGCTTCAGTCCCTTCAGGCCAGTTACACACAAGATATCTTCAGAGAGAAATTCTTTTGCATCCACTGTTGGTACAGAGAAGTGTGATGGAGGGCAAGGAATTTAGGTGTCTGTACTTTTTGCACCCAGTTAACCACTGGATAGAGTGAACAGATATTGGAAATAAACAGTGAATATAACATCCTGGAAGAACCGAAAAACTGAATGCATTAGAAGTTGGAGGAACAGAAAAGACAAGCAAAATGCTCTATACCAGCCCTGTAAGTTTAATATTTCAATACAATTCTTAATTTATTCATACACAAGGATAAAATAAGTGAATATACCTATGTAAAAAAATTCCTAAGTCATTACAATTTTGAGCCTCTCTCCTAATACCGTCCAAAACCTGTGGCATATAGTAACTCTGTAGTCACATATTAATTAATATCTACACAAAATTGCAGTATTTAATTCATGGCACAGAGATGCCTTGGGCTTTGGGGCACATAGCACTTTTTACTTCTGAGGAAGCATCCATTCAGAGCTTGGAAATGAATCACTATATCCCTCTGTGTTTTTGAAGTATCTCTGGCAATAGAGAACTATGCCTTTCTGTTACCTTAATGTAATAGCTTCACAATAAAATGTGACAAGCTTGTTGTATTAATAGGGAATTGATTTTGTTAAGAATATTTGGAAGGTATTTAATGCACAGTATTTTTAAACAATATTGCAGTGGAGCAGACGTTCTCATGATATAAAGGGACTGAAGCTTTATGAAGGTCATTGGAGCTTCATTTTATACTTGTATTAAAAGTGTCCTCATTTATGATCTGATTTCTATGGGTATCAAGCATTTGCAACTCTGAGTGAGTGGCTCTTATAAATCTTGTGCACTAGTCCTGAGTGAAGAATGTTCCCTTTAATATAAAAGTAACATTTAGACCAACATATAAATATTGTTTTAAATTTAGAAACGTCTGGTTTTGGCATATGATTCATGGGGAAAACAGTTCTATGACAGGAAAGAAGGTTTGGCTTCAAACCCTGCTATTCAGCATAGTGGGTAAACATAATTCCTATGAGGGAATTTAGTGACATTAGACACAAAAAGAAACCTTCTCTTTTGACTGTATAATATTCTACAGGAAAACAACACTGTGCTCCTCAAAGTAACCCTTTCTTCTTGAAAATGTGTTCAGAAGCCAAATATTCCTTGAAACAATATTTTGTTTGGAAAATGTTCACCTGTCCTAAAGCTAAGACAGGCTAATGAGAGGAGAACAAGGGTGAGTGTCTTTGACCACTGTCTCTGTCTCTTTTCCACCACAGACAACGTATAATGTCTTGAAGGAGGAAATGTCTAATCAAACAACGGTGACTGAGTTCATCCTCCTGGGATTCTCTGAATCGTTGGAACTACAAATCCTGCACGTTGTCGTCTTCTTCACAGTGTACATGATAGCAATGGTGGGGAATCTCCTAATTTTTATGATCGTAGTCTTCGACCACCATCTGCATACCCCCATGTACTTCTTCCTGATGAATTTGTCCATCCTAGATATTGGATCTATCTCTGTGACTCTCCCCAAATCCATGACTAATACTCTAATGAACACAAGGAGAATTTCCTATGCAGGATGTGCCGCACAAGTCTTCTTCTTTGTCTTCTTTGTTACAGCTGACTTCTTCATCCTTACCATCATGGCATATGACCGCTATGTCGCTATCTGCAAACCACTGCACTATGAGATGCTAATGGACTGGAGAGCTTGCACCCGAATGGCAGCTAGTGCATGGGTTATTTCTCTTCTGTATTCTGCACTGCACACTGCTAACACTTTTCATTTACCTTTCTGCAACTGTAACATCATAAACCAGTTCTACTGTGATATTCCCCAGGTACTCAAGCTCTCCTGTTCTGATGCAATCATCAATGAAATTGGCATTCTGGCCTTTGGTGTGTGTCTTGGCTTTGGGTGTTTTTCATTCATCATAGTGTCATATGTTCAGATCTTCACCACGGTGTGTAAAATCCGCTCTGAGCAGGGTCAGCCTAAAGCCTTCTCCACCTGCATTCCTCACATCGTGGTGGTCTCATTGCTTTTCTTTACTTGCACCTTTGCGTACTTAAAGCCCACCTCCAACTCTGCATTAGCTCTGGATCTCCTTGTAACAGGTTTCTATTCCACTTTCCCTCCAGTGATGAATCCAGTCATTTACAGCATGAGGAACAAGGAAATCAAAGCTGCCCTGAGGAAAATGATCCCACAGATGTTATTCAGAATGAATGGCTTTGTAGGCTTGTGAGTAGGCAGCTATTCAATCCGGCTTCTGATCTGTCCCCTTCGGATGCCAGGGATCCTATCCAGAGCTCCGGACCGGGTTCCAATTTTGATCCTGACAAAGTGGCTCCAAAGCTTTGGAGTTGCCTTGGATATCTGGCCATAGGGTTTAATGTGGAATGAATAAAATATCTATAACGTTGGGTTTTTTTATCTGATTTTGATGAAATGTGCAGAAGCCATTCCTGTGAGCATGAAGTCTACCAAATTTCAAGAAGATCGATGCAGGGGTTTGGGGGAGAATGGCACCCCAGATTTCTGAGAGCCAAACGCATGTCATGCATATGTGTGTTACACCATGGGGAGGTGAAAACTGCAGGAGTGATGGCCCCTGCATAAGCCACAAAGTCTGCCAAGTTTCAAGAAGATAGGTGCAGGGGTTTGAGGGGAACTCCAACCCAAAATCTTGAAAGCAAAACTCATATCCCGTGTATGCGTTACACCCCAGAGGGGTGAAAACTGCAGGGGTGGTGAACCCCAGCTGATGCCACAAAGCCTAACAAGTTACAAGAAGATCTGTGCAGCAGTTGGGGGGAACTGCACCTCAAGCTGTGGACAAGCAAAACTCATGACAAGGGTGACACTGTGTGTGTTAAGTCTTAGTGGGGTGAAAGCTGCAGGTCTGCTAGCCTCTGCTGAGGCTATGATGCCTGCCAGCTGTCAAGGAGATCGGTGCAGCGGTTCTGGGGCCCTGCACTTCCAGCTGCTGACAGATGCAACTCGTGACATTGGTGCTTGTGCAACTGATGGTCTTGGTCTTGGGGCAGCTGATTGTCTGTATTGATTATTTTCTCTCCTTAGTCTGTTTTTTTGGTAGGTCCTAATCATTGCACGCTAACTTATTAACAGCTACAAATCCACAGGCTAAGGAGAAGAAAGAAATCAGTACAGAGCCCAACTGCTTCTGCTCCAAGAAAGACACAGTCAGTTGCACAAGCACACACGTCACTAATTTTGCCTGTCAGCAGCTAGAGATGACGGGTCCCAGACCCTGAAGCTCCTGCACCGATCTCCTTGACAGCTGGCAGGGGCTAGCAGGACTGCAGATTTCAGCCTGCTGCACCTTAACACACACAGTGTCACCCATGTCACACGTTTTGCTTGTCCACAACTTGAGGTGCAGTTCCCCGCAAACCCCTGCACCTATCACCTTGAAACTTGGCAGGCTTTGTGTCCTGAGCAGGGGCCACCACCCCTGCAGTATACCCTATGGCGAGATCTCCGAGGTGGCTCCGAAGCTTTTCCGAAACAGTTTGGAAGCTCTGAACCACTTCGAAAAGCCTAACGAAGCTCCTCCAGAACTGAAGCATGGACTGAAGCCTTGCACAGCCCTATAGTTTAGGTATTTGTTTCTTAATTCCTTTAATCATGTAAGGTCACATTTTAAACATCATCTGAAATTGTGTAATCTATTTTATTCTGCATGAAGTATTGAAAATGTTGTTAATTCTGAGTCACTCTACTGATGCCTAAGGAGTTATTGTAACGTATCATTTTCCATTACAGTACAATAAATCAATGAATCCTTTGGGCAGGGGGCTGGACTCGATGATCTCCCGAGGTCCCTTCCAGCCCTAATGTCTATGAAATCTATGAAATCTATGAATCTATTCCTCTGGTGGTGGCGGTTGCTGTTCTCCTTCCCCAGCTTTGCTAAGATCCAACTCTTAATTTCCTATCCCTCTAAAACCTTTTCATATTTTGACTTTATGAACCCCTCTGGAGTTAGTTTCTGTATTTTTGTTCTGATTATGACAGCCCATCTCCAGTGCAGCAGACAGAGAATTTTTTTCATTAATCCTACTCCATTTGCAGGCTTTTGCTGTGGCACACCAAGGCACGGTACAGTTTGCCTAATGTGCTCTTATCATTTCATGTAGACACAGTGTGCTTATTTCATCATATTGACATTCCTCAAAGGCTTAATGTCTAGGAGGACGGAGGTGTCAAGTGGGGTCCCCTCAGGGACAATCATAGACTCAATATTGTTCAACATCTTCATTAATAATTTGCATAACGAGATCAAGTGCACACTTAGCAAATTTCTGGATGACACCAAGATGGTTGCGTACACTCCAGCCTTTTACAGCTCTGCTCCAAAAGGCAATTGTCTTTGTTAGATCTCATCTCATAGATTGTAGGCCATTTCTCCATTTAACCCAGGTCATGGTCCTACATTTGAGACGAAATTATCACATGAAAAAATAAAGACTGGGGAACAGCTGGCTGGACTGCAGGACTGCAGAGAAGGGCCTGGGGTTTACAGTGGAGCACGAGACGAAAAGGAGCCAAGAGTGTGCTCATGTTCCAAAAAACATCCTGGGGTCTATTAACAAGAGTGTCATTTTCAAATCAAGGGAAGTCATTCTTCCAGTCTATTTGTGACTGGGGAGGCTTCACTTTGCGTACTGTGTCCTGTTTTTGGGCCCCATTCTTCAAGAAGGATGTGAACTGACAAGCAAGAGTCTGGCACAGAGAAAAATAATTAGAACCCTGAGTTGTGAGGAAACACTGTAAGCACTAGGGTTATTTAACCTGGAGAAGAGAAGATATGTGGAAAATTTGATAGCAGGCATCAAATGCCTGAATGGTGGTATGCAGACAGGATGCATGTGGGCTTTTTTCTGGCTTTAGTGGACAGATTTAGGAATAAAACCTTGAAGCTGCAGCAGATGAAATTTAGGTTATAAATAAGGGGGGATTTTCTGCCCCAGAAGGTAATCAGATATTGGAACAGGCTGCCTAGAGAATCTGTAGGTCTGTGATCCTTGAAACTGTTTCAAGAGCAGGTAGACAAGAAGAGACAAACAGGACCATGCAGTCCCTTAGCCCATCTCCCCCTGATGATTCCACAGTATTGCAGTTAAAGTGAAGTCAGGGATGAGGACAAGGGCTACACAATTGCTTCCTTATAACAGTCTCGGAAGGGGGAAGTGGTTGCCAAGTAATCACCACTCTCTGCAGCCAGGTATGTCTTGAGAGCTGGGACCTTGCCACCTCAGTGTTTCCCCAGCTCTGGAAGCCCAGCTTCTCTACAGACAATTGATGTTGGGACTTTCCAACACTTGGGTCAAGACCATTTCAACTAGCTCTTTCCTACCATCACCAGGTGTCATAGTGTGCCGTGCCACATGGTCCCTGACATGTCTCAATGTTGTCTTCATGAGCCCTCTCCTTGCCAAAGAAAGATCACCTCCCCAATGACCACTCTGCTGCTCTCGTCTCAAGTCCTCATCCTTAAACACATGGTATTCTTTCACCAGCAGGTCAACATCCAGCTGGTAGTGGATGCTAGCGTGGATATGGAAGAGACCTTTGTTGTCCTCTTCTAAGGGACTCTGTAGTATAGGGGACAAAGATATGGCTCATGGTCACATATCATCCAGCCCACACCCTTGCCTCTGAGTCCTGAATTGACCAACATACCATACACCAAGCCAGTCCCACCTGCACGCCCAGTTTACCCAGCACATGGAGTCCACTCTCGGGCCCCTGCTGCATGTGACACTCACATGGAGCTAGTTCAGGATCCCCACACATGCCAGATCCAATGCCCATTATACCTGCTACAGCCCGTCTAGGATACATGCTGCAATTTAGGATACCTGCTGCATGGGTGCTGGATCTGGCATGTGGGGGACAGTCTGTGGACTCTGTACAGCCTCTGAGGCCAGCCCAATGCAATGCATCCAGTTTAGGGACATGTCCTACACCCCTCACCTGGCCCACTAGGCCAAATGAGCTTGAGATCCCTACTCAAGGGCCCTAAGAGTCAGGCATAGCAGGGCAGGGTGCAGATGTCAAGCTCAACCCCTTTTTGATTTATTGTCTATCCAAAGTTTAAAAACAGTTAGGGTGGCTAGGAGCTGGAACCAACTTCCTAGGGAAGTGGTGCTGGCTCCTACCCTGGGGATCTTTAAGAAGAGGCTTGATGACTACCTGGCTGGACTCATTTGCGTCCAGTTTTTTTCTTCTGCCCAGGCAGGGGGCAGACTTGAAGATCTACAAGGTCCCCTCCGACCCTACTTCTATGATTCTATGAAGTGCCTGGGAGCAGCAGCAGTGCTTGTATTCAAGCAGCAGTAAAGGAGTCCATTGATGTCATGGGGATTTTTCAGTTGCTCTAATAAACAATATCATCTTTGAACCAAGAGTTCTAGAGTTTTGCATTTCTTCCGGATACATCAAAGAAAGTCACATCTGACAAGATCACCTCCTTTCTGGATAAGACGAGGCAATGGATGAGATGTCCTGTGGCTTTAATAAGGTTTTTGGAACGGCATCACGTGAGTCTCACGATTACTATACGGCAGATGGCTAGACAACTGGTGGGATCATTGTGCACAGGAAGAGCTCTCACCAAGGGTTTAATATCTAGCAGGGAAGAAATATTGCATGCGTTTTCCTAGTGGTCTGTCCTGGGTTTAATATTATTTAGTATCTTCATTAATGATTTGGAGCATGGGATTGAGTGCAAAGTTAGCAAATTGGCATTCACTAAAAAGATGTTGGAAGGGAGGCGGTAGGGTCCAGGTCACAGTTTAGGAGCCAAACGACCAGATCCAGAGAGAAATCCAGGGGCAGAGTCCAAAACACAAGGCAGAATCAGGGAATCAGATACTGAGTAAACCAAATCCAAGAGGCAATACGGTGAATAGGAGTCAACAGTGAGTCCTTTTTGCCAAGAAGTCAAACAGCATCCTGGGCTGCATTGGTTGAGGTGTTGCCAGTAGCTTACAGGAAGTCATTCTTTCCCACTATTCATTACTGGTAAGGTCACATCTAGAGTCCTGAGTTCAGTTTTGGGCCCCCCCACTATAGAACTACTGTGGACAAATTGTATAGTGTCTAGCAGAGGGCAACAAAAATGGTGATAGGCCTGTGGGATATGGGAGGCATGACCTGTGAGGAGAGGCTGACAGAACGTGGCTTATTTAGTCGAGAGAAGAGTGGGGTGGGATTTAATAGAGCTAGACTGTTCTCAGTGGTGTCAGATGACAGAGCAAGGAGCAATGGGCTCCAGTTACAGCAAAAGAAGTTTAGGTTAGAAAGTAGGAAGCAATTTAGAGTTGGGAGGGTAGTAAAACACTGGAACAGGTCACCCAGAGAATTTGTGGAGTTTCCTTCCTTGCAGTTTTCCATAACCTGGCTAGACAAATCTTTGGCTGGGATGAACTACTTGGGGATAGCTTTGTTTTGATCAGGGGGTTGGATTGGATAACCTCCTGAAGTCCCTTCCAACTCTAACTTTCTATTATTCTATGTTAGATCCCGACTCCATGTGGCACCCAATGACTAGGGAGACAACGATCCAATTGCTCATTGATCCTCTTACTCGTTAGCCAGAGCAAGCAGGGAGCAAACACCTGAACACATTGCTTGTGACAACATTATTCAGAATGGAGACAGCTTTGGATAAATGTCCCAAAATCTCCCAAAAGACAAACAAACATGCAGGAATGCTAGCTTCTTCTGAGGCCATGAAGCATGCCAGGCTTCAAGAAGATAGAGGCAGGAGGTTCAGAGAAACTGCACCCCTAAATCTTGAGAGCAAAACTCATGTCACCTGTATGTGTTAAGCCATGGTGGGGTCAAACCTGCAGGCATGCTAGCCCCTGCAGAGGCCACAAAGCCTGTCAAATTTCAAGGAGATCGGTGCAGGGTTTTAGGGAAATGGCACCGCAAGCTACAGACAAGCAAAACTCGTGATGTGAATGAAACTGTTTGTGTTAAGGTGTAGCAGGGTGAAAACTGCAGACCTGCTAGCCCCTGCTGAGGCCATGAAGCCTGCCAGCTGTCAAGGAGATAGGCACAGGGGTTATGGGTTTGGGGCCCTGCACCCCTAGCTGCTGACAGGCAAAACTCCTGACATGGGTGCTTGTGCAACTGCTGCCTCTCATCAGGCAGCAGGACTTGAGATCTGCCATCACTTGCCACTACAGACCTGGGGGTAATAATTGACCACAGTATAAACATGAGCCGGCAGTGCAATGCTGTAGCCAGCAGGGCCAACAATACACTGGCATGCATCAATTAATGCATCTCCAGCAAAACCATTGCAAAGAAGTGATTCTCCTGCTCTACGCGGCTCTTCTCAGCACATGTGAGACTGCAGCTGGAGCACTGCATCCAGTTCTGGGCTCCGCACTTTAAGAAGGATGTGGTCAAGCTTGAGAGATGCCAGAGAAGGGCTGCCCATGTGATCAGAGACTTGCACGGCAAGCCACATGAGGAAAGGCTGAGGGACCTGGGACTCTTGTGCCTGAAAAAGAGGAGGCTGAGAGGGGACTTGGTAGCAGGTTACCTCTACATCAGAAGCAAAGATCTAGGGCTCAGTGAAGAGCTGTTCACCAAGGCACCCTTGGGGAAAAGTAGGAATAATGGTCACAAACTGCTGGAAGAGCGTTTCAGGCTCATTTCAGCCTCAGTGTTAGGAAAAACCACTTCACAACTAGGGTGCCAAGACTGCGGTCTCTGGCAATCCCTGTTCCCCTGTGAAAACCAGACAAAATGAGTTTGCAAATAATGTAACAGCTCTGGCACGTCCTGGTGGAATCATTGAACACTTTGATTCAATAGCCTGAAACTAAACCATTCATGTGACTGATTTTACACTCACAGAGTTATATCCTGCAGATTGCAGATAAAAAGAATAGAAAAAGCAGTGACAGGTAGCCAGATGCTTAAAGTTGTAGTCTGGCACTTAGTAGTTGTGTCTACATGTTGTCCTATGGCGATATAATGATGTGCTGCATCACTGTAAAGCGCACTATGACAACACAGCGATCACATGAGTCTACATGTGATCACCAGCTATTTCACCATAGTAGTGCACTCCCTACTTAAGCTGTGGTGCTATGGCACCATAGTGGGGAAATTAAACTGCGCAGCGCCAGTGCAGTGCAGTACTGGCAGTTACCGTGTCATGTACTAAAGTATGGCGCAGTAACAATGTCACCATGTGGCAATGTGGACATGTGTTAGGTGATTTTGTAAACCTCACTGAAGTTATGAGAGTAAGCTAAAAGCCCACACAGGATGTTGCCTAAATATGTGTGGGTACCTACATATATCATTTGATGCCTACATACTATGACCTATTTGGAGCACAGTTCATAGAGAACTTTGGTAGGAGCAGGGACCATAAGTAATATCCTGTGGCCTGTGGCTTGTTAGAGGTCAAGAAAGTTCATCAGAGTAGTCCTTTTTCTCTTCAAAATTTTTATTTCTGGTCTCTGCTTCTGTGTTGTGCAGGGCTCCTGGGAACCAGTCCCACATGACTCTAGGGGAAAAAAAAAAGACCTTAATAAACAGCTGCTTTGCAGCTTCAGTCCCTTCAGGCCAGTTACACACAAGATATCTTCACAGAGAAATTAGTTTGCATCCACTGTCGGGACAGAGAAGTGTGATGGAGGGCAAGGACTTGTAGGTATCTGTACTTTTCACACCCAGTTAACCAATGGATAGGGTAGACAGATATTGGAGATGGACAGTGAATATAATATCCTGGAAGAACCGAAAAACTGAATGCAGAAAAGACAAGCAAACCACTCTACACCCGTCCTGTAAGTTCAATATTTCAATACAATTCTTAATTTATTCATACACAAGGATAAAATAAATGAATATGACTATGTAAAAAAATTCCTAAGTCATTACAATTTTGAACCCCTCTCATAATACTGTCCAAATACTGTGGCATATAGTCACTCTGTACTCACATATTAATTAATACCTACTCAAAATTACAGTATTTAATTCATGGCACAGAGATGCCTTGGGTTTTGGGGTACATAGCAATTTCTACATGTGGGGAAGCCTCCATGCAGAACTTGGAGCTGAATCATTATAGCCCTCTGTGTTTTTAAAGTGTGTTTATCAATGTCCCTGGAAATAGAGAACTATGCTTTTCTGTTATCTTAATGTAATACTTTCACAATAAAATGTGACAAGCTTTTTGTACTGATAGAGAATTGATTTTGATAAAAATATTTGAAGAGGTATTTAATGCACAATATTCTTAAACAGTATTGCAGTGGAGCAGGCCCTCTCTTGATATAAAGGGACTGAAGCTTTATGAAGGTCATTGGAGCTTCATTTTATACTTGTATTAAAAGTGTCCTCATTTATGATCTAATTTGTATGGGTGTCAAGAATTTGCAACTCCAGCGAGTTGCTCTTACGGATCTTGTGCATTAGTGCAGTGAGGAATGTTGACATTAATTTAAAAGTAACATTTAGACCAAAACATTTACCAAAATCAGACATTTCTAAATTTAAAAGAATATTCATGATTCATGGGGAAAACAGTTCTATGACAGGAGAGCGGGGTTGGCTTCAAAGCCTGCCCTTCAGAGTACCTTGTACAAACAAGTCCCAATCCTACGAGGCAATTTAGTGACATTAGACAGATAAAAAGATAGCTTCTCTTTTAACCGTATAATATTCTACAGGAAAACAACACTGTGCTCCTCAAAGTAACCCTTTCTTCTTGAAAATGTGTTCAGAAGCCAAATATTCCTTGAAACAATATTTTGTATTTGGAAAATGTGCACCTGTTCTAAAGCTAAGACAGGCTAATGAGAGGAGAACAAGGGTGAGTGTCTTTGACCACTGTCTCTGTCTCTTTTCCACCACAGACAACAGATAATGTCTTGAAGGAGGAAATGTCTAATCAAACCATGGTGACTGAGTTCATCCTCCTGGGATTCTCTGAATCGTTGGAACTACAAATCCTGCACGTTGTCGTCTTCTTAACAGTGTACCTGATAGCAATGATGGGGAATCTCCTCATTTTTATAGTGATAGTCTTTGACCACCACCTGCATACCCCCATGTACTTCTTCCTGATGAATTTGTCCATCCTAGATATTGGATCTCTCTCTGTGACTCTCCCCAAATCCATGACTAATACTCTAATGAACACAAGGAGAATTTCCTATGCGGGATGTGCCGCACAAGTCTTCTTCTTTGTCTTCTTTGTTACAGCTGACTTCTTCATCCTTACCATCATGGCATATGACCGCTATGTCGCCATCTGCAAACCACTGCACTATGAGATGCTAATGGACTGGAGAGCTTGCACCCGAATGGCAGCTAGTGCATGGGTTATTTCTCTTCTGTATTCTGCACTGCACACTGCTAACACTTTTCATTTACCTTTCTGCAACTGTAACATCATAAACCAGTTCTACTGTGATATTCCCCAGGTACTCAAGCTCTCCTGTTCTGATGCAAACATGAATGAAATAGGAATTTTGGCCTTTAGTGTGTGTCTCGGCTTAGGCTGTTTTTCATTCATCATAGTGTCATATGTTCAGATCTTCACTACAGTGCGTAAAATCCCCACTGAGGATGGTCAGCATAAAGCCTTCTCCACCTGCGTTCCTCACATCGTGGTGGTCTCATTGCTTTTCTTTACTGGCATCTTTGCCTACTTAAAGCCCACCTCTAACTCTGCATCAGCTCTGGATCTCCTTGTGACAGTTTTTTATTCCACTCTCCCTCCAGTGATGAATCCAGTCATTTACACTATGAGGAACAAGGAAATCAAAGCTGCCCTGAGGAAAATGATCCCATGGATATTACTCCAGAGGAATGGGTTGTGCATCCTTGTTATAATTTAGGCACTTATGTATTATGTATTATTCTCTTTAATCAAGGAAGGTCATTTTTTCACATCAGCTGAAATTGTGTAATTTATTCCATTCAACATGAAGTGTTGAAAATGTTGTCAATTCTGGGTTACTCTACTGATGCCTAAGAAGTAATTGTAATGTATTATTTTCTATTAAAGTACAATGAATGAGTTAATCTATTCCTCTGGTGGTGGCAGCTGCTTTTGTCCTTTCCCAGCTTCGCTAAGATCCAACTCTTAATTTCGTATCCCTCTAAAACCTTTTCAAATTTTGACTTTATGAAGCCCTCTGGAGTTAGATTCTGTATTTTTCTTCTGATTATGACAGCCCTTCCCCAATGCAGCAAACAGAGTATTTTTTTCATTAATCCTACTCCTGTGCCTTCAGTCTAGGACAGCATTTTGCAGTCTCTCAAGAGACCACAAGCCCCTTTCTCCAATTCTGTAAGTGTACAGAAATACACTCTTGCAGTTGGAAAAACTGGCTGCCTACCAAAATATCTGCTATGAGTCCCTGGACAGTGCAGAGCTAGGGGAAGATCCAGAAGAGGTGTAGAAGATACAGGGCCAGGAGTCTGCCCACCCCCAGACTCCTGCCCCACACTGGAACTTCTTCTCCAGTCAGACATGTCTCAATGTGGCCTCATGAGCCCTCTCCTTGCCAAAGAAAGATCACCTCCTCAATGACCACTCTACTGCTCTGGTCTCATGACCCCAGCCCTAAGCACATGTTATTCTTTCACCAGCAGGTCAACATCCAGCTGGCAGTGGATGCTAGTGTGGTTATCAAGGAGCCCTTTGTTGTCCTTTTCTAAGGGACTCTGTAGTATAGGGGGCAAAAATATCGCTTATGGTCACATATCATCCAGTGCATACCCTTACTTCTGAGTCCTGAATTGACCAACATGCCACGCCAAGCCTGTCCCACGTGCAGGGCCAGTTTACGCAGCCCATGGAGTCCACTCTGGGGCCCACGCTGCATGTGTCACTCACATGGAGGTAGTTCAGGATCCCCATGCACACCAGATCCAATGCCCATTATACCTGCTACAGCCAGTCTAGGATACATGCTGCAATTTAGAATACCTGCTGCAGGTGATCAGAGACAGGCACTGCATGCAGCACAGATCCCAGAACAAATGCTAGATGTAGTATGCAGGGGAAGCAGTACATGGGTCCCCTACAGACTGGATCTATCATCCACTCTGGCTGGCTTGGGGCTGGGGCTGCACAACGTTCTCTCTCTGAACCACCTAGAGTAGACAGCATGTGTGGCACAGACCCAACTTAGCCTGAGTTGGGCACCATGGGTGCTGGACCTGGCATGTGGGGGAGAGTTTGTGGACTCCGTCCAGCCTCTGAGGCCAGCCCAATGCCATGCATCCAGTTTAGGGAGCTGCCCTACACCACTCAGCTGGTCCACAAGTCCAAATGAGCTTGAGATCCCTACTCAAGGGCCCTAAGAATGAGGCATAGCAGGGCAGGGTGCAGATGTCAAGCTCAACCCCTTTTTGATTTATTGTCCATCCAAAGTTTAAAAACAGTTAGGGTGGCTAGGAGCTGGAACCAACTTCCTAGGGAAGTGGTGCTGGCTCCTACCCTGGGGATCTTTAAGAAGAGGCTTGATGACTACCTGGCTGGACTCAAATGAGTCCAATCTTTTCTCCCGCTCAGGCGGGGGCTTGGACTTGAAGATCTACAAGGTCCCCTCCGACCTGACTTCTGTGATTCTATGAAGTGCCTGGGAGCAGCAGCAGTGCTTGTATTCAAGCAGCAATAAAGGAGTCCATTGATGTCATGGCTATTTCTTAGTTGGTCTAATAAAAGAGATCATCTTTGAACCAAGAGTTCTAGAGTTTTGCATTTCTTCGGGATACATTCAAGCAAAGTCACATCTGACAAGATCACCTCCTTTCTGGATAAAGACGAGGCAATGGATGAGATGTACTGTGGCTTTAGTAAGGTTTTCGGAACGGCGTGACATGAGTGTCACAATTACTATACGGCAGATGGCTAGACAACTGGTGTGATCATTGTGCACAGGAAGAGCTCTCACCAACAGTTTAATAACTAGAAGGGAAGAAATAGTGAATGGGTTTTCCTAGTGATCTATTTTGCGTCTAATATTGTTTAGTATCTGCATTAATGATTTGGAGCATGGGATTGAGTGCATAGTTAGCAAATTGTCATTCACTAAAAAGTTGTTGGAAGGGAGGGGGTAGGCTCCCGGTCACAGTTTAGGAGCCAAATGACCAGATCCAGAAAGAAATCCAGGGGTAGAATCCAAAACACAAGGCAGAATCAGGGAATCAGATACTGAGTAAACCAAATCCAGGGGACAATACGCTGAATATGAGTCGACAGTGAGTCCTTTTGCCAAGAAGTCAAACAGTATCCTGGGCTGCATTGGTTGGTGTGTTGCCAGTAGCTTAAAGGATGTTATTCTTCCCCTCTATTTGGCACTGGTGAGGCCACATCTGGAGTCCTGAGTTCAGTTTTGGGTGCCTCACTTCAGGAAGACTATGGACAAATTGTATAGCATCTAGCGGAGGGCAACAAAAATGGTGATAAGCCTGGGTGATATTGGGGGCATGGTTTTTGAGGATAGGCTAAGGAAATTTGGCTTATTTAATCTAGAGAAGAGGAGGGTGGGATTTAATAGAGCTAGACTGTTCTCTGTGATGTCAGATGACAGAACAAGGAGCAATGGGCAAACATTGCAGCATGTTAAATTTAGGCTAGAGAATAGAAAGCAATTTGTCATTAGGAGGGTAGTAAAACACTAGAATGGGTTACCCAGAGAGGTTGTGGAGGCTCCATCCATGCAGGTTTTCATAACCTGGGTAGACACATCTTTGGGTGGGACGATCTACTTGGAGATAGTTATGTGTCGCAGGGCATTGAAGTGCCCTGCTCCTGGAAAGAAGGACAGGTGCTGGTTGACAGGGCAACCACAGTGGTCAGCTGACCGGAAGGGGGTGGCGCCTGGCCGATATAAACTGTACAGGCTGAGGCCAAGGAGGCAGTTCCCCTCTGGCAGCTGAAGAAGTTGGAGCTCGGTTGGAGCAGCTAGTGCAGAGAAACCCAATTGCCTGAAACAGCTCCCATGTGAGGAGACCAGGTGGAGGAAGCCCCGGGTAGGGATTTGGGAGGATAAACAACCATGGCTTAGAGTTTATGTTTTAGCCTGGAAGTTCCGTGTGAGTTATAGCTGGTTGGCTCGAGTTATTCTGTTTTGTTTGTTGTTTTTTGTTACACCGCAGGACCAGGTGAGGCTGTAGGGGTTGGAGAAGGCCTCATAGGAGCTCCCCAGTAGCATGGGGGAGGTTCCTGGTGCCAGAGAGGGCACAGTAGTCAGGTGCCGGAGAGGGCACAGCAGTTTAGGGGCCAGGCATGGCTAAGGCCACCTGAGCTCCAATCAAGACAAGCCCCAGAGAAGGCGAGGGCCCAGAGAGGGTGCAAGACCCGAAAAGGGGGTCTGGAGGCCAGGCATGGCTATGGCCACCTGAGCCTCAATTGCGGGGATTGCGAGGCAAGGCCCCAGGGAGGGCAACCGTATAGGAATAAGGAGCCCCAGGGAGGGTGACCATATAGAAAGTAGAAGATACGCCCAGAGGGCGTCTGCAAGGGCGCAGGCAATAATAACTTACTCACCAATGTCCGGTACATCTGAGAGGTTTGGGGCGTGGTATTAGGGGTGGTAGGAGCCACGCATAGCCCATAAGGCTGGGCGCACCAAAGCAATCTTTACGAACAGGGGCCAGGGTAAATAAGAGCACTGTGTCCAAGGGGGACAAAAAAGCAGCCTCCCTTATAATACATTAGTCATCAAAGACATGGCGGGCGAGAGCAAGGGTGCTTGATCAGCAACTTGCCATGGTAGCGGGGCGCCAGGAGAGATCACGGCTGCTCCTGGGTCCCCGCCCTGTGACACCATGCTTTGAGCAGGGGGTTGGACTAGATGACCTCCTGAAGTCCCCTCTAACCCTAACTTTCTATGATTCTATTGTTAGAAATATTATTAAAAATGCATTATGAATAGTGTTGTTAGAACAGCACAGCTGCCAGCTCTCCCTGGTGGGAGGGGGAGGCGGAGGAGAAGCTACTAAGGGCTCTTTGTATTAAGGTATCACTCTCTTTGTTTTGCAAATTTACTATCTCTTTGTTACACTAAATCACCCTCCCTTTCAAGCTTTCTTCATTTTCTTGGGTAGATAAGAGTAATTGCAATTTTTAATGATCCTGTCCTTGAAGACAGGGAAGGTTTGAACTTTTGGTAACCTAAAGAGCTTGCTGAGCAGGCGTAATTAGCTAATGCATATAAGCCTATCCGCCTCGCATACTTAAGTAGTTAATTATAATGCACATGCGACGGATGACGTGACGTCATTTCATATATGTTTGTATGAACCGGAAATGAGTTGTAAGAGTTCCTGCTTCTGCACACGTGCTCAGGAGAGAGGGGATAAAGCCTGCTGAGAAGTTGTCCCCGCGGGCAGAGTGTGGTCTTTTGTCTTCGCTCTGACCCTATTTGCAAATATACCTTTTGTATTGCTAATAGCGTGTGTCTGAGAGTTCTTCGCCTCCCGAGAAACGAACCGCAGCCATTTCTGCAACACTATCTACCTGGTGAACTTGGAGAAGAGAACCACACCAGCCTCAGGAGACAGGAAACAGAAGCACAGGGGAAGCCAAAGCCAAAATCAAAGCCAAAGCCAGACTGAAAATCGAGGAGGCTTACCACTGCAGACAAGGTAGAACTGGTGGCTGGTTTGGCGGCTGTTTCCAAAGGTGGGGATAAATGGGAAGTCTGAGATTTCAGCAGCCAATCAAGCAGATAGCGTATTAACTTGTTAGGGCAGAGTTTGTTAGCCAGTGATTCCACGGCCGGTTGTGGCTGCCTACACAATTAGGCCAGGCTGGGCCATCAGCTAGGGTCTGTGACAACCACAGTCCCAAGTCACAAGGCTATTCAGGTCAGGCTGTCCTCTAATGTGGATTGGAAATATGTATGTCCTAGTAAAATCTTGAATGGTGCTGGCAACACCGGAGTTAAGTCCCCAGACATGCGCAGATAACATCAGCTAATGGAAAATTCCAGTGTGCCCAGCGTGTGCCCCCTGGGTGACCTCCAGGCATGTCAATCAGACATGACCTACTTTTATTCTTGCATGCTCAGTTGCCACATAAAGCTCAGACCTGCACATGCTCAGTGTGTTAGAAGCATGATGTCAGCGTCTAGAAAATTCCTCCAACCAAGCACCCTGATTGGCTGAAGTGTCGCTTTAAAAGCTCTCTGACCCCCACCTTTGTGGTGGGTGCGTGAGTGTGGGCGTTAGTGTAGGTTGTTGATGCAGTAACAGAAAGGAGCTGCTTGATCCAAAGACAGAGGCTGCTTAGGCAGGGACTGTTGGTAGGGGAGAGTGTGGAATTCAATTCCCAGTTCCAATTCTTGAGTCTGCAGCGTGACTTACCTGTATCTTCTGTGTTTGATCTTCCGGCTACGAACTGTGTATTTTCTGGTTTTGACTACGTCTCTACAATTTCTGCCATTTGGATTCTTCGACCCGGCTACTGCTTACCTGGCTTTGAACTGACCTCGGCATTCCACATTGACTACGATTCGACTCATTCCTACGTACCTGATCTTCGCTGCGTCACGTTCCAGTTGTCGACCTCGGCTTCGTATATGACTACTCATTGTCCATTAACTCGGACTGGTGTCACGGGACTTACCGTATACAGCGTGTTACAGTTTACGTGTTCTTGTTTGTATTCCCCATTTAATGAGCTGTTGATCAGCCCTGGGACTAGGTCTTCGGACTGAACCTCATGGGCCAACAGACCCCTTCGTTGTTCATTGTTGTAACTGTAACTGAGGACATTGCTGTCTACGCCTAAAGCGTAAGTTAAATAAATTCATCTTCATTTCAATCCACTCCAGGTCCATATCTCCTGACTCCACGCCAATAATCCCACCTGTCTGTATCTGATTGCCACCCCGGCCCACCGTGACGTAGCGGGGAAATCAAAGTGCGCACCACCTGTACAGTGCAGTACGGGCAGTAACTGCACCATGTTTTAGTTCTTCCAAAAGGAAGTACTAAAGTATGGCGCAGTAACAATGTCACTATGTGGCGACATGGAGATGTGTTCAGTGAGGTTTACAAAATCACCTAAGTTATGAGAGTAAACTAAAAGCCCACACAGGATGTTGCCTAAATATCAGTGGGTACCTCTATATATTGTTTGTGCATACATAGAATGATCCATTTGGGACACAGTTCCTAGAGACTTTTCGTAGGAGAAGGGACCATAAGTATGGCCTGTGGCTTGTTAGAGGTCAAGAAAGTGCATCAGAGTAGTCCTTTTTGTCTTCAAATATTTCTTTCTAGTCTCTGCTTCTGAGTTGTGCAGGGCTCCTGGGAATGAGTCCCACATGACACCAGGGGAAAAAAAAAGACCCTAAGAAACAGCTGCCTTGCAGCTTCAGTCCCTTCAGGCCAATTACACACAAGATATCTTCAGAGAGAAACTGGTTTGCATCTACTGCCGGTACAGAGAAGTGTGATGGAGGGCAAGGACTTGTAGGTGTTCGTACTTTTTGAACCCAGTTAACCAATGGATAGAGTGGACCGATATTGAAGATGGACAGTGAAAATTATATCCTGGAAGAACTGAAAAACTGAATGCATTTGAAGTTGGGGGACAGAAAAAAAACTAACAAACCCCTCTATACCAGCCCTATAAGTTTTAATATTTCAATACAATTCTTAATTTATTCACACACAAGGATAAAATAAGTGAGTATGACTAGGGAAAAGAATTCCTAAGTCATTCCAATTCTGAGCACCTCCCCTACTACAGCACAAATACTGTGGCATATAGTAACTCTGTACTTGCATATTAATTAATATCTACTCCAAATTGGAGTATTTAGTTCACGCCACACGGATACCTTGGGTTTTGGGGCACATAGCAATTTCTACAGGTGAGGAAGCATCCCTGCAGAGCTTGGAGCTGAATCACTATATCCCTCTGTGTTTTTGAAGTGTGTCCCTGGAAATAGGGAACTATGCTTTTCTGCTATCTTGATGTAATAGCTTCAAAATAAAATGTGACAAGCTTTTTGTACTGATAGGGAATAGTTTTTGATCAGAATATTTGAATAGATATGTAATGCACAGTATTTTTACAAAGTATTGCACTGGAGCAGTCCCTCTAAGTATCCTCGCCTATGATCTGATTTCTATGGGTGTCAAGCATTTGCAGCCCTGAGTGAATGGCTCTTAAGAAGCTTGTGCACTAGTGCAGAGTGAGAAATGTTGATTTTAATTTAAAAGTAACATTTACACCAAAATATTTGCCAAAATCAGACATTTCTAAATTAATAAGGATATTTATGATTTTGGGGGAAACAGCTATATGACAGGAAAGAAGCCTTGGCTTCAAAGCCTGCCCTTCAGAACAGCGGGTACAAGTACAGCGGGTACCAAGTCCCAATCTTATGACGGAATTTAGTGACATTAGACAGATAAAAAGAAACCTTCTCTTTTCACTGCATAATATTCTAAAGGAAAACAATAGCATTCCCTTGAAAGCTACCCTTTCTTCTTGAAAATGTGTTTTTAAAGTATGTTTATCTACATCCCTGGAAATAGAGAACTATGGTTTTCTGTTATCTTAATGTAATAGCTTCACAATAAAATGTGACAAGTTTTTTGTACTGATAGAAAATTTATTTTGATAAGAATATTTGAATTGGTATTTAATGCACAGTATTTTTAAACAGTATTGCAGTGGAGCAGGCCCTCCCTTGATATAAAGGGACTGAAGCTTTATGAAGGCCATTGGAGCTTCATTTTATAGTTGTATTACAAGTGTGATCAGAGACTTGCACGGCAAGCCACATGAGGAAAGGCTGAGGGACCTGGGACTCTTGTGCCTGAAAAAGAGGAGACTGAGAGGGGACTTGGTGAACAGCTCTTCACTGAGCCCTAGATGTATGTTTCTGATGTAGAGGTAACCTGCTACCAAGGCACCCTTGGGGAAAAATAGGAGTAATGGTCACAAACTGCTGGAAGAGCGTTTCAGGCTCATTTCAGCCTCAACATTAGGAAAAACTACTTCACAACTAGGGTGCCAAGACTGTGGTCTCTGGCAATCCCTGTTCCCCTGTGAAAACCAGACAAAATGAGTTTGCAAATAATGTACCAGCTCTGGCACGTCCTGGTGGAATCATTGAACACTTTGATTCAAAATAAATAGCCTGAAACTAAACCATTCATGTGACTGATTTTACACTCACAGAGTTTTATCCTGCAGATTACAGACAAAAAGAATAGAAAAAGCAGTGACAGGCCACACGGAGAAGTTGCATAGATGAGTGTAGTTCTCAAGATTTCTGTGTCTTGCTCATGGGTGATGACTGTATGTCACTCCAAACTTGTGATTTTTCAAGAAATCTAAGGAACTTGGGTGCCCAAGATTTGTTCGCTTACATTTTTGGACTTCACAAGCAACAACTGTCTTGAGTCCTACACTTTGAGAGAGGAGCAGCACCTGGAAGGTAGCAGGAGGAATGCAGGTGTAGGTGTGCAGAGGTAGCCAGATGTTTAAAGTTGTAGTCTGGCACTTAGTAGTTGTGTCTACATGTTGTCCTATGGTGATGTAGTGATGTGCTACATCACTGTAAAGCGCACTATGACAACACAGCGATCACATGAGTCTACATGTGATCACCAGCTATTTCACCATAGTGGTGCACTCCCTACTTAAGCTGTGGTGCTATGGCAACATAGTGGGGAAATTAAAGTGTGCAGCACCAGTGCAGTGCAGTACTGGCGGTTAATGTGTCATGTACTAAAGTATGGCGCAGTAACAATGTCACCATGTGGCAAGGTGGAGATGTGTTCAGTGAGGTTTACAAAATCACCTAAGTTATCAGAGTAAGCTAAAAGCCCACGCAGGATATTGCTTATATGTGAGTGGGTACCTATATATATTGTTTGATGCCTACATACAATGACCTATTTGGAGCAGAAGTTCATAGAGAACTCTGGTAGAAGCAGGGACCATAAGTAATATCCTATGGCCTGTGGCTTGCTGGAGGTCAAGAAAGTTCATCAGAGTAGTCCTTTTTCTCTTCAAAAATTTTATTTCTGGTTTCTGCTTCTGAGCTGTGCATGGCTCCTGGGAATGAGTCCCACATGACGCTGGGGAAAAAAAAAAAAAGACCCTAATAAACACCAGCCTTGCAGCTTCAGTCCCTTCAGGCCAATTGCACACAAGATATCTTCAGAGAGAAACTGGTTTGCATCCACTGTTGGGAGAGAGAAGTGTGATGGAGGGCAAGGACTTGTAGGTGTCTGTACTTTTCGCACCCAGTTAACCAATGGATAGAGTGGACAGATATTGGAGATGGACAGTGAATATGATATCCTGGAAGAACTGAAAAACTGAATGCAGAAAAGACAAGCAAACCGCTCTACACCTGTCCTGTAAGTTTAATATTTCAATACAATTCTTAATTTATTCATACGCAAGGATAAAATAAATGAATATGACTATGTAAAAAAATTCCTAAGTCATTACAGTTTTGAACCCCTCTCATAATACTGTCCAAATACTGTGGCATATAGTCACTCTGTACTCACATATTAATTAATACCTACTCAAAATTACAGTATTTAATTCATGGCACAGAGATGCCTTGGGTTTTGGGGTACATAGCAATTTCTACATGTGGGGAAGCCTCCATGCAGAACTTGGAGCTGAATCATTATAGCCCTCTGTGTTTTTAAAGTGTGTTTATCAATGTCCCTGGAAATAGAGAACTATGCTTTTCTGTTATCTTAATGTAATACTTTCACAATAAAATGTGACAAGCTTTTTGTACTGATAGAGAATTGATTTTGATAAGAATATTTGAAGTGGTATTTAATGCACAATATTCTTAAACAGTATTGCAGTGGAGCAGGCCCTCTCTTGATATAAAGGGACTGAAGCTTTATGAAAGTCATTGGAGCTTCATTTTATAGTTGTATTAAAAGTGTCCTCATTTATGATCTAATTTGTATGGGTGTCAAGAATTTGCAACTCTAGCGAGTTGCTCTTACGGATCTTGTGCATTAGTGCAGTGAGGAATGTTGACATTAATTTAAAAGTAACATTTAGACCAAAATATTTACCAAAATCAGACATTTCTAAATTTAAAAGAATATTCATGATTCATGGGGAAAACAGTTCTATGACAGGAGAGCGGGGTTGGCTTCAAAGCCTGCCCTTCAGAGTACCTTGTACAAACAAGTCCCAATCCTACGAGGCAATTTAGTGACATTAGACAGATAAAAAGATAGCTTCTCTTTTAACCATATAATATTCTAAAGGAAAACAACACTGTGCTCCTCAGAGTAACCCTTTCTTCTTGAAAATGTGTTCAGAAGCCAAATATTCCTTGAAACAATATTTTGTATTTGGAAAATGTGCACCTGTTCTAAAGCTAAGACAGGCTAATGAGAGGAGAACAAGGGTGAGTGTCTTTGACCACTGTCTCTGTCTCTTTTCCACCACAGACAACAGATAATGTCTTGAAGGAGGAAATGTCTAATCAAACAACAGTGACTGAGTTCATCCTCCTGGGATTCTCTGAATCGTTGGAACTACAAATCCTGCACATTGTCGTCTTCTTAACAGCGTACCTGATAGCAATGATGGGGAATCTCCTCATTTTTATAGTGATAGTCTTTGACCACCACCTGCATACCCCCATGTACTTCTTCCTGATGAATTTGTCCATCCTAGATATTGGATCTCTCTCTGTGACTCTCCCCAAATCCATGACTAATACTCTAATGAACACAAGGAGAATTTCCTATGCGGGATGTGCCGCACAAGTCTTCTTCTTTGTCTTCTTTGTTACAGCTGACTTCTTCATCCTTACCATCATGGCATATGACCGCTATGTTGCCATCTGCAAACCACTGCACTATGAGATGCTAATGGACTGGAGAGCTTGCACCCGAATGGCAGCTAGTGCATGGGTTATTTCTCTTCTGTATTCTGCACTGCACACTGCTAACACTTTTAATTTACCTTTCTGCAACTGTAACATCATAAACCAGTTCTACTGTGATATTCCCCAGGTACTCAAGCTCTCCTGTTCTGATGCAAACATCAGTGAAATAGGAATTTTGGCCTTTAGTATGTGTCTCGGCTTAGGCTGTTTTTCATTCATCATAGTGTCATATGTCCAGATCTTCACTACAGTGCGTAAAATCCCCTCTGAGCAAGGTCAGCTGAAAGCTTTCTCCACGTGCATTCCTCACATCATGGTGGTCTCATTATTATTATTTACTGCAATCTTTGCCTACATGAAGCCCACCTCCAACTCTCCATCACCTCTGGATCTCCTTGTAACAGGTTTCTATTCCACTCTCCCTCCGGTGATGAATCCAGTCATTTACAGCATGAGGAACAAGGAAATCAAAGCTGCCCTGATGAAAATAATCTCATGGATACTCTTCAGAAGGACTGGGTTGTGTATCTTTCCCTAATTATTGTGCTATAGGTACTTATTTATTATTCTCTTTAATCATGTATGGTCACATCTTAAACATCATCTCAAATTGTGTAATTTATTTTCTTCCACATGAAGTGTTGAAAATGTTGTTAATTCTGGGTCACTCTACTGATGCCTAAGGAGTTATTATAATGTATCATTTTCTATTAAAGTACAATGAATGAGTTAATCTATTCCTCTGGTGGTGGCAGCTGCTTTTGTCCTCTCCCAGCTTCGCTAAGATCCAACCATTAATTTCCTACCCCTCTAAAACCTCTTCAAATTTTCACTTTATGAAGCCCTCTGGAGTTAGATTCTGTATTTTTCTTCTGATTATGACAGCCCTTCCCCAATGCAGCAGACAGAGAATTTTTTTCATTAATCCTACTCCTGTGCCTTCAGTCTAGGAAGGCATTTTGCAATCTCTCAAGAGACCACAAGCCCCTTTCTCCAATACTGTAGGGGTACAGAAATACACTCTTGCAGTTGGAAAAACTGGCTGCCTACCAAAATATCTGCTATGAGTCCCTGGACAGTGCAGAGCTAGGGGAAGATCCAGAAGAGATGTAGAGGATCCAGGGCCAGATGAAGAGGGGGCATCCCCTCTGCCCACCCCCAGACTCCTGCCCCCCACCGCAACTTCTTCTCCAGTCAGACATGTCTCAATGTGGCCTCATGAGCCATCTCCTTGCCAAAAAAAGATCACCTCCTCAATGACCACTCTACTGCTCTGGTCTCATGACCCCAGCCCTAAGCACATGCTATTTTTTCACCAGCAGTTCGACATCCAGCTGGTAGTGCATGCTAGCATGGATATGAAAGAGACCTTTGTTGTCCTCTTCTAAGGGACTCTGTAGTATAGGGGACAAAGATATGGCTCATGGTCACATATCATCCAGCCCACACCCTTGCCTCTGAGTCCTGAATTGACCAACATACCATACACCAAGCCAGTCCCACCTGCACGCCCAGTTTACCCAGCACATGGAGTCCACTCTCGGGCCCCTGCTGCATGTGACACTCACATGGAGCTAGTTCAGGATCCCCACACATGCCAGATCCAATGCCCATTATACCTGCTACAGCCCGTCTAGGATACATGCTGCAATTTAGGATACCTGCTGCATGGGTGCTGGATCTGGCATGTGGGGGACAGTCTGTGGACTCTGTACAGCCTCTGAGGCCAGCCCAATGCAATGCATCCAGTTTAGGGACATGTCCTACACCCCTCACCTGGCCCACTAGGCCAAATGAGCTTGAGATCCCTACTCAAGGGCCCTAAGAGTCAGGCATAGCAGGGCAGGGTGCAGATGTCAAGCTCAACCCCTTTGATTTATTGTCCATCCAAAGTTTAAAAACAGTTAGGGTGGCTAGGAGCTGGAACCAACTTCCTAGGGAAGTGGTGCTGGCTCCTACCCTGGGGATCTTTAAGAAGAGGCTTGATGACTACCTGGCTGGACTCATTTGCGTCCAGTTTTTTTCTTCTGCCCAGGCAGGGGGCAGACTTGAAGATCTACAAGGTCCCTTCTGACCCTACTTCTATCATTCTATGAAGTGCCTGGGAGCAGCAGCAGTGCTTGTATTCCAGCAGCAGTAAAGGAGTCCATTGATGTCATGGGGATTTTTCAGTTGCTCTAATAAACGATATCATCTTTGAACCAAGAGTTCTAGAGTTTTGCATTTCTTCCGGATACATCAAAGAAAGTCACATCTGACAAGATCACCTCCTTTCTGGATAAAGACGAGGCAATGGAAGAGATGTCCTGTGGCTTTAATAAGGTTTTTGGAACGGCATCACATGAGTCTCACGATTACTATACGGCAGATGGCTAGACAACTGGTGGGATCATTGTGCACAGGAAGAGCTCTCACCAAGAGTTTAATATCTAGCAGGGAAGAAATATTGCATGCGTTTTCCTAGTGGTCTGTCCTGGGTTAATATTATTTGGTATCTTCATTAATGATTTGGTGCATGGGATTGAGTGCAAAGTTATCAAATTGGCATTCACTAAAAAGGTGTTGGAAGGGAGGGGCTAGGGTCCAGGTCACAGTTTAGGAGCCAAACGACCAGATCCAGAGAGGAATCCAGGTGCAGAGTCCAAAACACAAGGCAGAATCAGGGAATCAGATACTGAGTAAGCCAAATCCAAGAGGCAATACGCTGAATAGGAGTCAACAGTGAGACCTTTTTGCCAAGAAGTCAAACAGCATCCTGGGCTGCATTGGTTGAGGTGTTGCCAGTAGCTTACAGGAAGTCATTCTTTCCCACTATTCAGCACTGGTAAGGTCACATCTGGAGTCCTGAGTTCAGTTTTGGGCCCCCTCACTATAGAACTACTGTGGACAAATTGTATAGTGTCTAGCAGAGGGCAACAAAAATGGTGATGGGCCTGTGGGATATGGGAGGCATGACCTGTGAGGAGAGGCTGACAGAACGTGGCTTATTTAGTCGAGAGAAGAGGGGGGTGGGATTTAATAGAGCTAGACTGTTCTCAGTGGTGTCAGACCTCCCGCTCTGCCCAGTCAGGGGCATGGACCAAGGTGGTCAAGGGCCCCACGGCCCACCGCACCAGGGCCGCTGCCCCGCCGGAGCTTAGCAACAGGTTCGCACCTCTTGCAGCCCCAGCAGAGCCCACGCAGTTGCCAGCTCCTGCAGGCAACCCAGGCTCGACCGCAGCTACTGGCCCCGCTCTCCCCAAGACAAAGCGTAAGGTGTTTGTTGTGGGAGACTCCATCCTGCGGGGCACTGAGGGGGCAATCTGCCGCCCCGACCCCTTAGCCCGGGAAGTCTGCTGCTTCCCGGGGGCCCGCATCCGAGACATTGCGGAGAGGATCCCGTAGCTCCTCCGGCCCACAGACCACTACCCCATGCTCCTTATTCATGTGGGCACCAATGACACAGCTCAGAGCACCCCCAGCCATATCATGAGGCGCTACAGGGAGTTGGGAGCGGGGCTTAGGGGTCTGGGAGCTCAGGTTGTGTTTTCCTTGATCCTCCCAGTCTCGGGCTATGGGCTGAGGAGGGAGAGGAGGATCCACGCGGTGAACCAAAGACTGCGGCGCTGGTGTTATTGGGAAGGCTTTGGCTTCCATGACCACAGCCCGCTGTTTGGAGAGAGAGGCAGCGAGCTGCTGGGAAGAGATGGCCTCCACCTCTCTCCCCTGGGGAGGAGGCTCTTCTCAGCCAGGCTGGCTGACCTGCTCCACCGGGCTTTAAACTAAACCCGCTGGGGGATGGGGGAGACTACTGCCCCTGCTGGCCCGCTGAATGGCCCTTGCAAAGCCAGCGGACCAAGGCACTTAAGGGGGCACTTAAGGGAGTTCACCCCTGCCCCAGCCCTGGCACAATCTGTGGGCAAGGCAAGAGCCCCCAAGGGCACACTTGCCTGCCTGTACACTAATGCCAGGAGCCTGGGCAACAAGCAGGATGAGCTTGTCCTCCTGCTCAGTGCAAAGAAATATGATGTCATTGGGATAACGGAGACCTGGTGGGACTCCACCCATGACTGGACCACGGGTATAGAGGGCTATACCCTATACAGGAGGGATCGTGTTGACAAAAGGGGCGGGGGCGTAGCTCTTTATGTGAAGGAAAGCTACATGTCCCTGCAAGCTGATGTTGGCGACCAGCATGGACAGCTAGAGACCCTCTGGGTAAAAGTTCGTGGGGAATTCGGCACAGGGGACACAACGGTGGGAGTCTACTACAGACCTCCCACTCAAAGTCCCAAGCTTCACCAGGAGTTTGCCCGGGAACTGACTGAGGCTGCTTGCTCCAGGACCTTGGTTGTCATGGGTGACTTCAATTACCCGGACATCTCGTGGGAAGATCACTCAGCTAAATCTGAGCGGGCGCAAAGCTTTCTCTCATGCGTGGATGACCTCTACCTGACCCAAGAAGTCTATGGGCCAACGAGAGGCAAAGCGCTGCTTGACCTGGTACTGGCTACGGGGGACGACCTAATTGGCGACCTAGTGATTGATGGGAAGTTGGGTGACAGCGACCATGAGCTGATCACCTTCACCATCCGCCGTAAAGCTGGCAAGTCAGTCAGCAACACAAAAGTCCTTGACTTCAGAAAAGCTGACTTTGACAAGCTCAAGAGGCTAGTCGGTCAGGCCCTCAGGGACCATGACCCCAGGGTGATGGGAGTTCAAGAAGAGTGGTTGCTTCTCAAGGAAGCAATCCTCAGTGCACAAGCTAAATCTATTCCAACACAGAGGAAAGGCAGCAAGAAGGCACAGCAGCCCCCCTGGCTCTCCAGAGACCTAGCGGACCTACTGTGGCTAAAAAGGAAAGCCTACAAAGGATGGAGGACGGGATTCACCTCCAAGGAGGATTACTCTGCGCTGGTCCGGTCCTGCAGGGACCAAACCAGGAAAGCCAAGGCTGCAATTGAACTCCAACTAGCTTCAGGCATCAAAGACAACAAAAAGTTCTTTTTCAGGTATGGGGGGAGCCAGAGGAAAAGCAAGGGCAATGTTGGACCCCTGCTAAACCAGATGGGCCAACTGACAACTGACGCCCAGGAAAAAGCCAACCTATTAAATAGGTACTTTGCGTCAGTCTTTCATCAGTCACAGGGGATGCCCATGCCTGCTATGGGACAGGGAAATCTGGGTGAGGGGAATCCCCTACCCTCCATCAATGCTGACCTCGTGAAGGAACACCTTGAGAAGCTGGATACCTTCAAGTCAGCTGGCCCTGACAACCTGCACCCCAGGGTACTCAAGGAGCTGGCGAGCGTCATAGCCCAGCCCCTGGCACGGATCTTTGAAAACTCCTGGCGCTCTGGTGTAGTGCCCGAAGACTGAAAGAAGGCCAATGTGGTGCCGATCTTCAAGGAAGGGAGGAGAGTGGATCCGGCTAACTACAGGCCCATTAGCCTGACTTCTATCCTGGGGAAGATCTTAGAAAAGTTTATTAAGGAGGCCATCCTTGAGGGACTGGCCCAGGCTAACATCCTAAGGGATAGCCAGCACGGGTTTGTTCGGGTAGGTCTTGTTTGACCAATCTCATTTCCTTCTATGACCAGGTGACCTATCACCTGGACAAGGGAGAAGAGATTGATGTCATATATCTTGACTTCAAAAAAGCCTTCATTCTGGTATCCCATGATCACCTCTTGGCCAAACTGCCCAGTTGTGGCCTTGGCTCCACCACGATCCGCTGGCTGGGAAATTGGCTTCGTGGTCGGACCCAAAGGGTTGTGATTGATGGCAGTCACTCATCATGGTGCCCTGTAACCAGTGGGGTCCCTCAAGGCTCTGTCCTGGGACCCATACTGTTCAACATCTTCATTAATGATGTGGACATTGGAGTTAGGAGTGGACTGGCCAAGTTCGCCGATGACACCAAACTTTGGGGCAAAGCAACCACGCCAGAAGATAGGCGGGTGATCCAGGCTGACCTGGACAAGCTCAGCAAATGGGCAGATGAGAACCTCATGGTGTTTAACACCGAAAAATGCAAGGTTCTCCACCTTGGGAGGAAAAACCTGCAGCACTCTTATAGGCTTGGCAGTGCTACGTTGGTTAGCACTACAGAAGAAAAAGACTTGGGGGTCATCATTAACCACAAGATGAACATGAGCCTGCAATGCGATGCTGCGGCTAGTAAAGCGACCAAAATGCTGGCGTGCATCCATAGATGCCTCTCGAGCAAATCCTGGGACGTCATTCTCCCCTTGTACTCGGCCTTGGTGAGGCCGCAGCTGGAGTACTGCGTCCAGTTTTGGGCTTCACAATTCAAAAAGGATGTGGAGAAGCTTGAGAGAGTCCAGAGGAGAGCCACGCGCATGATCAGAGGTCAGGAAAACAGATCTTACGATGACAGGCTGAGAGCCATGGGACTCTTTAGCCTGGAAAAGCGCAGGCTCAGGGGTGATCTGATGGCCACCTATAAGTTTATCAGGGGTGACCACCAGGATCTGGGGGAACATCTGTTCACCAGAGCGCCCAAAGGGATGACGAAGTCGAACAGTCACAAACTCCTGCAAGACCGTTTCAGGCTGGACATAAGGAAGAATTTCTTTACTGTCCGAGCCCCCAAGGTGTGGAACAGTCTGCCAGCGGAGGTGGTTCAAGCACCTACATTGAACACCTTCAAGAGTAAATTGGATGCTTATCTTGCTGGGATCCTATGACCCCAGCTGACTTCCTGCCCTTTGGGCAGGGGGCTGGACTCGATGATCTCCCGAGGTCCCTTCCAGCCCTAATGTCTATGAAATCTATGAGATGACAGAGCAAAGAGCAATGGGCTTCAGTTACAGCAAAAGAAGTTTAGGTTAGAAATTAGGAAGCAATTTAGAGTTGGGAGGGTAGTAAAACACTGGAACAGGTCACCCAGAGAAGTTGTGGAGTTTCCATCCTTGGAGTTTTCCATAACCTGGCTAGACAAATCTTTGGCTGGGATGAACTACTTGGGGATAGCTTTGTTTTGATCAGGGGGTTGGATTGGATAACCTCCTGAAGTCCCTTCCAACTCTAACTTTCTATTATTCTATGTTAGATCCCGACTCCATGTGGCACCCAATGACTAGGGAGACAACGATCCAATTGCTCATTGATCCTCTTACTCGTTAGCCAGAGCAAGCAGGGAGCAAACACCTGAACACATTGCTTGTGACAACATTATTCAGAATGGAGACAGCTTTGGATAAATGTCCCAAAATCTCCCAAAAGACAAACAAACATGCAGGAATGCTAGCTTCTTCTGAGGCCATGAAGCATGCCAGGCTTCAAGAAGATAGAGGCAGGAGGTTCAGAGAAACTGCACCCCAAAATCTTGAGAGCAAAACTCATGTCACCTGTATGTGTTAAGCCATGGTGGGGTCAAACCTGCAGGCATGCTAGCCCCTGCAGAGGCCACAAAGCCTGTCAAATTTCAAGGAGATCGGTGCAGGGTTTTAGGGAAATGGCACCGCAAGCTACAGACAAGCAAAACTCGTGATGTGAATGAAACTGTTTGTGTTAAGGTGTAGCAGGGTGAAAACTGCAGACCTGCTAGCCCCTGCTGAGGCCATGAAGCCTGCCAGCTGTCAAGGAGATAGGCACAGGGGTTATGGGTTTGGGGCCCTGCACCCCTAGCTGCTGACAGGCAAAACTCCTGACATGGGTGCTTGTGCAACTGCTGCCTCTCATCAGGCAGCAGGACTTGAGATCTGCCATCACTTGCCACTACAGACCTGGGGGTAATAATTGACCACAGTATAAACATGAGCCGGCAGTGCAATGCTGTAGCCAGCAGGGCCAACAATACACTGGCATGCATCAATTAATGCATCTCCAGCAAAACCATTGCAAAGAAGTGATTCTCCTGCTCTACGCAGCTCTTCTCAGCACATGTGAGACTGCAGCTGGAGCACTGCATCCAGTTCTGGGCTCCGCACTTTAAGAAGGATGTGGTCAAGCTTGAGAGATGCCAGAGAAGGGCTGCCCATGTGATCAGAGACTTGCACGGCAAGCCACATGAGGAAAGGCTGAGGGACCTGGGACTCTTGTGCCTGAAAAAGAGGAGGCTGAGAGGGGACTTGGTAGCAGGTTACCTCTACATCAGAAGCAAAGATCTAGGGCTCAGTGAAGAGCTGTTCACCAAGGCACCCTTGGGGAAAAGTAGGAATAATGGTCACAAACTGCTGGAAGAGCGTTTCAGGCTCATTTCAGCCTCAGTGTTAGGAAAAACCACTTCACAACTAGGGTGCCAAGACTGCGGTCTCTGGCAATCCCTGTTCCCCTGTGAAAACCAGACAAAATGAGTTTGCAAATAATGTAACAGCTCTGGCACGTCCTGGTGGAATCATTGAACACTTTGATTCAATAGCCTGAAACTAAACCATTCATGTGACTGATTTTACACTCACAGAGTTTTATCCTGCAGATTGCAGATAAAAACAATAGAAAAAGCAGTGACAGGTCACATGGAGAAGTTACATACAGAAATCTTGAGAACTACACTCATCTGTCTTGCTCATGGGTGATGACTGTATGTCACTCCAAACTTGTGATTTTTCAAGGAATCTAAGGAACTTAGGTGCCCAAGATTTGTTTGCTTACATTTTTGGACTTCACAAGCAACAACTGTCTTGAGTCCTACACTTTGAGAGAGGAGCAGCACCTGGAAGGTAGCAGGAGGAATGCAGGCGTAGGTGTGCAGAGGTAGCCAGATGTTTAAAGTTGTAGTCTGGCACTTAGTAGTTGTGTCTACATGTTGTCCTATGGTGATGTAGTGATGTGCTACATCACTGTAAAGCACACTACGGCAACACAGTGATCACATGAGTCTACATGTGATCACCAGCTATTTCACCATAGTGGTGCACTCCCTACTTAAGCTGTGGTGCTATGGCAACATAGTGGGGAAATTAAAGTGCGCAGCACCAGTGCAGTGCAGTACTGGCGGTTACTGTGTCACGTACTAAATTATGGCGCAGTAACAATGTCACCATGTGGCAATGTGGAGATGTGTTCAGTGAGGTTTACAAAATCACCTAAGTTATCAGAGTAAGCTAAAAGCCCACGCAGGATATTGCTTAAATGTGAGTGGGTACCTATATATATTGTTTGATGCCTACATACAATGACCTATTTGGAGCAGAAGTTCATAGAGAACTCTGGTAGAAGCAGGGACCATAAGTAATATCCTATGGCCTGTGGCTTGCTGGAGGTCAAGAAAGTTCATCAGAGTAGTCCTTTTTCTCTTCAAAAATTTTATTTCTGGTTTCTGCTTCTGAGTTGTGCATGGCTCCTGGGAATGAGTCCCACATGACGCTGGGGAAAAAAAAAAAAAGACCCTAATAAACACCAGCCTTGCAGCTTCAGTCCCTTCAGGCCAATTGCACACAAGATATCTTCAGAGAGAAACTGGTTTGCATCCACTGTTGGGAGAGAGAAGTGTGATGGAGGGCAAGGACTTGTAGGTGTCTGTACTTTTCGCACCCAGTTAACCAATGGATAGAGTGGACAGATATTGGAGACGGACAGTGAATATAATATCCTGGAAGAACCGAAAAACTGAATGCAGAAAAGACAAGCAAACTGCTCTAGATCAGCCCTGTAAGTTTTAATATTTCAATACAATTCTTAATTTATACATACGCAAGGATAAAATAAGTGAGTATGACTAGGGAAAAGAATTCCTAAGTCATTCCAATTCTGAGCACCTCCCCTACTACAGTACAAATACTGTGGCATATAGTAACTCTGTACTTGCATATTAATTAATATCTACTCCAAATTGGAGTATTTAGTTCACGCCACACGGATACCTTGGGTTTTGGGGCACATAGCAATTTCTACAGGTGAGGAAGCATCCCTGCAGAGCTTGGAGCTGAATCACTATATCCCTCTGTGTTTTTGAAGTGTGTCCCTGGAAATAGAGAACTATGTTTTTCTGCTATCTTGATGTAATAGCTTCAAAATAAAATGTGACAAGCTTTTTGTACTGATAGGGAATTGATTTTGATCAGAATATTTGAATATGTATGTAATGCACAGTATTTTTAAACAGTATTGCACTGGAGCAGCCCCCCTTTAAGTATCCTCACATATGATCTGATTTCTATGGGTGTCAAGCATTTGCAGCCCTGAGTGAATGGCTCTTATGAAGCTTGTGCACTAGTGCAGAGTGAGAAATGTTGATTTTAATTTAAAAATAACATTTAGACCAAAATATTTGCCAAAATCAGACATTTCTAAATTAAAAAGAATATTTATGATTTTGGGGGAAACAGCTATATGACAGGAAAGCAGCTTTGGCTTCAAAGCCTGCCCTTCAGAACAGCGGGTACAACCAAGTCCCAATCCTATGAGGGAATTTAGTGACGTTAGACAGATAAAAAGAAACCTTCTCTTTTCACTGCATAATATTCTAAAGGAAAACAATAGCATTCCCTTGAAAGCTACCCTTTCTTCTGAAAATGTGTTCAAAAACCAAATATTCCATGAAACAATGTTTTGTATTTGGAAAATGTGCACCTGTCCTAAAGCTAAGACAGGCTAAGGACAGGAGAAAAAGGGTGAGTGTCTTTGACCACTGTTTTATCTGTTTTCCAGCACAGACAACATATAATGTCTTCAATGAGGAAATGTCTAATCAAACCACGGTGACTGAGTTCATCCTCCTGGGATTCTCTGAATCGTTGGAACTACAAATCCTGCACGTTGTCGTCTTCTTAACAGTGTATCTAATAGCAATGATGGGGAATCTCCTCATTTTTATAGTGATAGTCTTTGACCGCCAACTGTATACACCCATGTACTTCTTCCTGATGAATTTGTCCATCCTAGATATTGGATCTCTCTCTGTGACTCTCCCCAAATCCATGACTAATACTCTAATGAACACAAGGAAAATTTCCTATGCGGGATGTGCCACACAAGTCTTCTTATTTGGCTTATTTTTTACAGCTGACTTCTTCATCCTTACCATCATGGCATACGACCGCTATGTTGCCATCTGCAAACCACTGCACTATGAGATGCTGATGAACTGGAGAGCTTGCATCCAAATGGCTGCCAGTGCATGGGTTATTTCTCTTCTGTATTCTTCACTTAACACTGCGAACACTTTTCATTTACCTTTCTGTGACTCTAACATCATAAACCAGTACTACTGTGATATTCCCCAGCTACTCAAGCTCTCCTGTTCTGACGCAATCGTCAATGAAATTGGCATTCTGGCCTTTGGTGCGTGTCTTGGCATTGGCTGTTTTTCATTCATCATAGTGTCATATGTTCAGATCTTCACCACGGTGTGTAAAATCCGCTCTGAGCAGGGTCAGCCTAAAGCCTTCTCCACCTGCGTTCCTCACATCGTGGTGGTCTCATTGCTTTTCTTTACTGGCACCTTTGCCTACTTAAAGCCCACCTCTAACTCTGCATCAGCTCTGGATCTCCTTGTAACTGGTTTCTATTCCACTCTCCCTCCAGTGATGAATCCAGTCATTTATAGCATGAGGAACAAGGAAATCAAAGCTGCCCTGAGGAAAATGATCCCACGGATGTTATTCAGAAGGAATGGGTTTTGTATCTTTCTTTAATTATCTGTAGCTTTGTAGGCTTGTGAGTAGGCAGCTATTCAACCTGGCTTTGGATCTGCCCGCTTCAGATGCCAGGGATCCTATCCAGAGCTCCAGACCGGGTTCCCATTTTGATCCTGCCAAAATGGCTCCAAAGCTTTGGAGCTGCCTCGGGTATCCGGCCATAGGGTATAATGTGAAATCAATAAAGTATCTATAACGTTGATTTTTTGTGTCTGATTTTGATTAAATGTACAGAAGCCATTGCTGAGAGCATGAAGTCTATCAAGTTTCAAGAAGATCGATGCAGGGATTTGGCGGGAACGGCACCCCAGATTTCTGAAAGCCAAACTCATGTCATGCATATGTGTGTTACACCATGGGGAGGTGAAAACTGCAGGAGTGATGGCCCCTGCATAAGCCACAAAGCATGCCAAGTATCAAGAATATAGGTGCAGGCGTTTGAGGGGAACTGCACCCCAAGTCTTGAAAGCAAAACTCATATCCCGTGTATGCATTACACCACAGGGGGGTGAAAACTGCAGGGTCACATGTTTTCACCCATGTCACATGTTTTGCTTGCCCCAGCTTGAGGTGCCGTTCCCCGCAAACCCCTTCACCTATCACCTTGAAACTTGGCAGGCTTCGTGGCCTCATCAAGGGGCCATCACCCCTGCATATACCCTATGGCCAGATCTCCGAGGTGGCCCCAAAGCTTTTCCAAAACAGTTCGGAAGCTCCGAACCACTTTGAGAAGCCTAAAGAAGCCAACCTTAAAGAAGCTTCTCCAGACCTGAAGCATGGTCCGAAGCCTTGCACAGCCCTATAGTTTAGGTACTTGTTTCTTAATTTCTTCAATCATGTAAGGTCACATTTTAAACATCATCTGAATTTCTGTGATCTATTTTATTCTGTATTGAAAATGTAGCAAGAGGAACACAGGGGTAGGTGTGCAGAGGTAGCCAGATTTTTAAAGATGTAGTCTGGCACTTAGTGGTTGTGTCTACATGTTGTCCTATGGTGATGTAGTGCTGTGCAACATCGCTGTGAAGCGCACTACAGTGACAGAGAGATCAGATGAGTCTACGCGTGATCACCAGCTGCTTCACCATAGTGGCGCATTCCCTACTTAAACTGTGCTGGTAGGGCAACATAGCAAGGAAATCAAAGTGTGCACCAAATTAGTGACATGTGTGCTTGTGCAACTGACTGTGTCTTTCTTGGAGCAGAAGCAGTTGGGCACTGTATTGATAGTTTCTTCTCCATAGTCTGTGGATTTGTAGGTGTTAATGAGTTAGCGTGCAATGAGTAACACCTACAGAACCACAGACTTAGGAGAGAAAATAATCAATACAGACAATCAACTGCCCCAAGACAAAGACAGTCGGTTGCAAGACAGTCATGAGTTGCATCTGTCAGCAGCTGGAAGTGCAGGGCCCCAGAACCGCTGCACCTATCTCCTTGAAAGCTGGCAGGCATCATAGCCTCAGCAGAGGCTAGCAGGCCTGCAGCTTTCACCCCACTAAGACTTAACACACACAGTGTCACCCTTGTCATGAGTTTTGCTTGTCCACAGCTTGAGGTGCAGTTCCCCCCAACTCCTGCACAGATCTTCTTGTAACTTGTTAGGCTTTGTGGCATCAGCAGGGGTTCACCACCCCTGCAGTTTTCACCCCCCTGTGGTGTAACACATACACAAGATACAAGTTTTGCTTTCAAGAATTTGGGGTGCAGTTCCCCTCAAACCCCTGCACCTATCTTCTTGAAACTTGGCAGGCTTTGTGGCCTCATCAAGGGGCCACCACCCCTGCAGTATACCCTATGGCCAGATCTCCAAGGTGGCTCTGAAGCTTTTCCGAAAAAGTTCGGAAGCTCCGAACCACTTTGAAAAGCCTAAAGAAGCTTCTCCGGATCTGAAGCATGGTCTGAAGCCTTGCACAGCCCTATAGTTTAGGTACTTGTTTCTTAACTTCTTTAATCATGTAAGGTCACATTTTAAACATCATCTCAAATTGTGTAATCTATGTTATTCTGCATGAAGTATTGAAAATGTTGTTAATTCTGAGTCACTCTACTGATGCCTAAGGAGTTATTGTAACATAACATTTTCCATTACAGTACAATAAATCAATTAATCTATTGCTCTGGTGGTGGCAGTCGCTATTCTCCTTTCCCAGCTTTGCTAAGATCCAACTCTTAATTCCCTATCCCTCTAAAACCTTTTCAAATTTTGCCTTTTTGAACACCTCTGGATTTAGATTCTGTATTTTGGTTCGGTTTCTTTTACCCTACTTCTGTCCCTCCTTCCACTAAGTCGGTGTAGGACACACTTTCCCCAATGCAGCAGCAGCTAGAGATGCAGGGCCTCAGAGCCCAGAAACCCTGCATTTATCTTCTCAACAGCTGGCAGGCTTTGTGGCCTCCTGTGCCTTAACACATTCAGTGTCACCCATGTCACGAGTTTTGCCTGTCAACGGCTTGAGGTGCAGTTCCACCCAAAGCCCTGCACAGATCTTCTTGTAACTTGTTAGGCTTTGTGGCATCAGCAGGGGTTCACCAACCCTGCAGTTTTTACCCCCCAAAATCAACAAAGTTCTAGATATTTCATTGATTCCCCATCATACCCTATGGGTTGTATCTCTGAGGTGGCTCTGAAGCTTTTCCAAAGCGACTCAGAAGATCCAAAGCACTTCAGAAAGCCTAACAAAGGCAGCACTTCAATCCAGGCATATGCACTTTGGACACCACATCCAAAGTACGGTCTGAAGCCTCACATAGCCCAAATAGAACCCATCTGTAAGGTAGATGTTTAACTAGGGACATGTCTACATAAGCACTAATGTGCCATTGTTATTGTACATTAGGTTTAGTACCTGTATTAACAATTACTAACTTAATGTGCAGTCACTGGTGCTACTGGGCTGTAGCACCAGCACATTAATGACACTAATATGCAGTAGCCTAAACCTGCTGTGCATTATGAGGCTTCTTCTGTGGCACACTAATGCACAGTAGAATTGCCTAATGTGCTCTTCTCATCTCATGTAGCCACACTGTGCTCATTTCATCATACTGACATTCCTCAGTGGCTTGATGTCTAGGAGGACAGAGCTGTCAAGTGGGGTCTGCTTAGGGACTATCTTGGACTCAGTATTGTTCAACGGCTTCATTAATAATTTGCATAACAGGATCAAGTGCACACTTAGCAAATTTGTGGATGACACCAAGTTGTGTGGAATTGCGAACGCTCCAGCATGTTACAGCTCCGCTCCAAAAGGCAATTGTCCTTGTTAGATCTCATCTCAAAGATTGTAGGCCATTTCTCCATTCTAGCCAGGTCATGGGAAGCATGAGTTGTGAGGACATGCTGAAAGCACTAGGGATATTTAGTCTGAAGAAGTGAAGATATATTGAATGCCTGCTATGAAATTTCCCATACCTGGAATTTTCTGCCCCAGAAGGTAATCAGATATTGGAACAGGCTGCCTAGAAAAACTGTAGGGTTGCGATCCTTGGGATTGTTTCAAGAGCAGGTAGACAAGAAGAGACAAACAGGACCATGTGGTCCTTTGGCCCATCTCCCCCTAATGATTCCACAGTATCTCAGTTAAAGTGAAGTCAGAAATGAGGACAAGGGCTACCCAGCTGCTTCCTTAAAACAGTCTGGTAAGGAAGAAGTGGTTGCCGCCAAAGTCAAGGAATGGCCACTCTCTGTAGCCAGGTATATTTTGAGAGCTGGGACCTTGCCAACTCAGTGTTTCCCCAGCTCTGGAAGCCCAGCTTCCCTACAGGCAATTGATGTTGGGACTTTACAACACTTGGGTCAAGACCATTTCAAGTAGCCCTTTCCTACCATCACCAGGTGTCATAGTGTGCCGTGCCACATGGTCCCTGACATGTCTCAATGTTGTCTTCATGAGCCCTCTCCTTGCCAAAGAAAGGTCACCTCCTCAATGACCACTGTACTTCTCTGGTCTCAAGTCCTCATCCTTAAGCACATGCTATTCTTTCACCAGCAGGTCAACATCCAGCTGGTAGCGGATGCTAGAGTGGTTATCAAGGAATCCTTTGTTGTCCTCTTCTAAAGGACTCTGTAGTATAGGGGACAAAGATATGGCTCATGGTCACATATCATCCAGCCCACACCCTTGTCTCTGAGTCCTGAATTGACCAACATGCCACGCCAAGCCAGTCCCACACTCAGGGCCAGTTTATGCAGCACATGGAGTCCACTCTAGGGCCCACGCTGCATATGTCACTGACGTGGAGTTAGTTTAGGATCCCCCCCGCACGCCAGATCTAATGCCCATAATACCTGCTACAGCCAATCTAGGATACATGCTGCAATATAGGATACCTGCTGCAGGTGATCAGAGACAGGCACTGCATGCAGCACAGATCCCAGAACAAATGCTAGATGTAGCATGCAGGGGAAGCAGTACATGGGTCCCCTACAGACTGGATCTATCATCCACTCTGGCTGGCTTGGGGCTGGGGCTGCACAACGTTCTCTCTCTGAACCAACCAAAGCAGGCACCACGTGTGCCACAGTCCCAAATTAGCCTGAGGTGGGCACCATGGGTGCTGGATCTGGTATGTGGGGGACAGTTTGTGGACAGTCCAGCCTCTGAGGCCAGCCCAGTGCCATGCATCCAGTCTAGAGAGCTGTCCTATACCACTTACCTGGTCCCCAAAGCCTAATGAGCTTGAGATCCCTACTCAAGGGCCTTAACAGTGAAGCATAGCAGGGCAGGGTGCAGATGTAAAGCTCCACCCCTTTTTTGATTTATTGTCCATCCAAAGTTTAAAAGCAATTTCCTGGGACCAGCAGCAGTGCTTGTATTCAAGCAGCAATTAAAGGAGTCAATTGATGTCATTGAGATTTTTCAGTTGGTTTAATAAAAGAGATCATATTTGAACCAAGAGTTCTAGAGTTTTGCATTTCTTCTGGATACATCATAGAAAGTCACGTCTGACAAGATCGCCTCATTTCTGGATAAAGACGAGGCAATGGATGAGATGTACTGTGGCTTTAGTAAGGTTTTTGGAATGGCGTGACACGAGTGTCACAATTACTATACGGCAGATGGCTAGACAACTGGTGTGATCATTGTGTTCAGGAAGTAGTCAACAGGAGTTTAATAACTAGCAGGAAAGAAATAGTGAATGGGTTTTCCTAGTGATCTATATTCCGTCTAATATTGTTTAGTATCTGCATTAATGATTTGGAGCATGAGATTGAGTGCATAGGTAGCAAATTGGCATTCACTAAAAAGGTGTTGGAAGGGAGGGGGTAGGGTCCAGGTCACAGTTTAGTAGCCAAACGACGAGATCCGGAAAGGAATCCAGGGGCAGAGTCCAAAACACAAGGCAGAATCAGGGAATCAGATACTGAGTAAACCTAATCCAAGGGACAATACGCTGAATAGGAGTCAACAGTGAGTCCTTTTTGCCAAGAAGGCAAACAGCATCCTGGGCTGCATCGGTTGGTGTGTTGCCAGTAGCTTAAAGGAAGTATTTCTTCCCCTCTATTAGGCACTGGAGAGGCAACATCTGGAGACCTGAGTTCAGTTTTGGGGGTGCCCCACTGGAGAAAGACTATGGACAAATTGTATAGCGTCTAGCGGAGGACAACAAAAATGGTAATAGGCGTGGAGGATATTGGGGGCATGCTTTTTGAGGAGAGGGTGAGGAAACTTGGCTTATTTAGTCTCAAGAAGAGGGGGTGGGATTTAATAGAGCTAGACTATTCTCAGTGGTGTCAGATGACAGAACAAAGAGCAATGGGCGGACATTGCAGCATGTTAAATTTAGGTCAGAGATTAGGAAGCAATTTGTCATTAGGAGGGTAGTAAAACACTAGAATAGGTTACCCAGAGAGGTTGTGGAGGCTCCATCCATGCAGGTTTTCCTAACCCAGCTGGACACATCTTTGGGTGGGACGATCTACTTGGGGATAGCCATGCTTTGAGCAGGGGGTTGGACTAGATGACCTGCTGAAGTCCCTTCCAACCCTAACTTTCTATGATTCTATCTACCTGGTGAACTTGGAGAAGAGAGCCACACCAGCCTCAGGAGACAGGAAACAGAAGCACAGGGGAAGCCAAAGCCAAAATCAAAGCCAAAGCCAGACTGAAAATCGAGGAGGCTTACCACTGCAGACAAGGTAGAACTGGTGGCTGGTTTGGCGGCTGTTTCCAAGGTGGGGATAAATGGGAAGTCTGAGATTTCAGCAGCCAAACAAGCAGATAGCCTATTAACTTGTTAGGGCAGAGTTTGTTAGCCAGTGATTCCATGGCCGGTTGTGGCTGCCTACGCAATTAGGCCAGGCTGGGCCATCAGCTAGGGTCTGTGACAACCACAGTCCCAAGTCACAAGGCTATTCAGGTCAGGGTGTCCTCTAATGTGGGTGGGTGGAAACATGCAAATAACAATATAGGTGGGTTAATTATGATGGTTGGGGGTGGAATTTAATGCTCACTATAAATTGGCAGTTCTATTTAGCCTGCCTCTGGTACCCCACTGCTTTGGTTTTGAATGCAGTCTGCTTTGAGAAGTGGCACTTTGTTGGGAAGGGTTAGTTTACAAAGTAAATCTAGCCTGAGGCATCTAACCCATGCCTCAATATCCTGACAAGCTGGTTTTTTTCTCTGTCAAGATGGAGTGGTTTCCCCAAATTGCAAAACAATGGTGTTGTGAATTTCCCTAAAAACTGGGAGACCTAGTTCAAGGCTTTCTTTATCCTGAAGGGATTCACAGTCTAAGTAAAGTGCCTGGTATGTCCCACTGCCCTCACTGCCATTTTGAACGACAGGAATGCTGATACGTGAGGCTCAGGGACTGGCTGGAGCACAGTACTTACCACGCTCCAGCATCTGTGATTAATCAGCTCTTTTGGAGACTATGGGCATCGCAGCAAAGTTGGCAGTGGCAATGGGAGTTTTGCTGATGGCAGCAGTATGAGTTTCAGTAATATCATCATGCGGATCTGAATGGCAGCAGATGCAGGGGCCTTGTCAACGTGGGGCCTGAGCTTTCCAGTATTTCTCTGCGTTGACGGGATGTTAGCAATCCTTCCCTCCCAGAGCACAGAGGTACCTCTGCTGGGACGGGCTAGCGAGAAACTGCAGAGCAGTGGTGTCTTATATCTTTGGCTGACTCAGACATAGATTATTGTGGGTACACTCAGAACAACTCTACCCACATTGGACCTTTTGTTTTGGGATACTGCAGGGCGGCTACTAAGGTGGATTCTTTTAAACTTTGTGGCCTCTGGCAATCCCTGTTCTCCTGTGAATAGCAGACAAAATGTGTTTGCAAATGTAACAGCTATGGCAGGTCCTGGTGGAATCAATGAACAGTTTGATTCAATATAAATAGCCTGAAACTAAATAATTCATGTGACTGATTTTATAGTATCAGATTTTTCTCACAGATGGAAGATAAAAAGAATAGAAAAGGCAGTGACAGGTAGCACGAGGAACACAGGTGTAGGTGTGCAGAGGTAGCCAGATTTTTAAAGATGCAGTCTGGCACTTAGTGGTTGTGTCTACATGTTGTCCTATGGCGATGTAGTGATGTGCAACATCACTGTAAAGCACACTACAGTGACTTAGCGATCAGATGAGTCTTCATGTGATCACCAGCTGCTTCACCATAGTGGCACACTCCCTATTTAAACTGTGCTGCTAGGGCAACGTAGCAGGGAAATCAAACTGTGCACCACCTTTACAGTGCAGTACGGGCAGTTACTGCACCATGTTTTAGTACTCCCAAAAGGAAGTACTAAAGTATGGCACAGTAACAATGTCACCATGTGGTGACATGGAGATGTGTTCAGTGAGGTTTTCAAAATCACCTAAGTTATGAGAGTAAACTAAAAGCCCACACAGGATGTTGCCTAAATATCAGTGGGTACCTCTATATATTGTTTGTGCATACATAGAATGATCCATTTGGGACACAGTTCCTAGAGACTTTTGGTAGGAGAAGGGACCATAAGTATGGCCTGTGGCTTGTTAGAGGTCAAGAAAGTGCATCAGAGTAGTCCTTTTTGTCTTCAAATATTTCTTTCTAGTCTCTGCTTCTGAGTTGTGCAGGGCTCCTGGGAATGAGTCCCACATGACACTAGGGGGAAAAAAAAAAGACCCTAAGAAACAACTGCCTTGCAGCCTCAGTCCCTTCAGGCCAGTTGCACACAAGATATCTTCAGAGAGAAATTGGTTTGCATCCACTGCTGGTACACAGAAGTGTGATGGAGGGCAAGGACTTGTAGGTGTTTGTACTTTTTGCACCCAGTTAACCAATGGATAGAGTGGACCGATACTGAAGATGGACAGTGACTATAATATCCTGGAAGTACTGAAAAACTGAATGCATTTGAAGTTGGGGGAACAGCAAAAAACTACCAAACCACTCTATACCAGCCCTGTAAGTATAATATTTCAGTACAATTCAATTTATTCATACACAAGGATAATATAAGTGAATATGACGGGAGAAAAGAATTCCTAAATCATTCCAATTCTGAGCACCTCCCCTACCTCAGCACAAATACTGTGGCATATAGTAATTCTGTACTCACATATTAATTAATATTTACTCTAAATTGCAGTAGTTAGTTCATGGCACAGAGATGCCTTGGGTTTTGGGGCACATAGCAATTTCTACAGGTGAGGAAGCATCCATGCAGAGCTCGGAGCTGAATCACTATATCCCTCTGTGTTTTTGAAGTGTGTCCCTGGAAATAGAGAACTATGCTTTTCTGCTCTCTTAATGTAATGGCTTCAAAATAAAATGTGACAAGTTTTTTGTACTGATAGGGAATTGATTTTGATCAGAATATTTGAATATGTATGTAATGCACAGTATTTTTAAACAGTATTGCACTGGAGCAGCCCCCCTTTAAGTATCCTCACATATGATCTGATTTCTATGGGTGTCAAGCATTTGCAGCCCTGAGTGAATGGCTCTTATGAAGCTTGTGCACTAGTGCAGAGTGAGAAATGTTGATTTTAATTTAAAAATAACATTTAGACCAAAATATTTGCCAAAATCAGACATTTCTAAATTAAAAAGAATATTTATGATTTTGGGGGAAACAGCTATATGACAGGAAAGCAGCTTTGGCTTCAAAGCCTGCCCTTCAGAACAGCGGTTACAACCAAGTCCCAATCCTATGAGGGAATTTAGTGACATTAGACAGATAAAAAGAAACCTTCTCTTTTCACTGCATAATATTCTAAGGGAAAACAATAGCATTCCCTTGAAAGCTACCCTTTCTTCTGAAAATGTGTTCAAAAACCAAATATTCCATGAAACAATGTTTTGTATTTGGAAAATGTTCACCTGTCCTAAAGCTAAGACAGGCTAATGACAGGAGAACAAGGGTGAGTGTCTTTGACCACTGTCTGACCACTGTCTCTGTCTCTCCCATCACAGACCATATATCATGTCTTCAATGAGGAAATGTCTAATCAAACAACAGTGACTGAGTTCATCCTCCTGGGTTTGTCTGAATCCTTGGAACTACAAATTCTGGAAGTTGTCATCTTCTTAACAGTGTATCTGATAGCAATGATAGGGAATCTCCTCATTTTTATAGTCATAGTCTTTGACCGCCAACTGTATACACCCATGTACTTCTTCCTGATGAATTTGTCCATCCTAGATATCGGGTCTATCTCTGTGACTGTCCCCAAATCCATGACTAATACTTTAATGAACACAAGGAAAATTTCCTATGCGGGATGTGCCACACAAGTCTTCTTATTTGGTTTATTTGTTACAGCTGACTTCTTCATCCTTACCATCATGGCGTATGACCGCTATGTCGCCATCTGCAAACCACTGCACTATGAGATGCTGATGAACTGGAGAGCTTGCATCCAAATGGCTGCCAGTGCATGGGTTATTTCTCTTCTGTATTCTTCACTTAACACTGCTAACACTTTTCATTTACCTTTCTGTGACTCTAACATCATAAACCAGTACTACTGTGATATTCCCCAGGTACTCAAGCTCTCCTGTTCTGACGCAATCGTCAATGAAATTGGCATTCTGGCCTTTGGTGTGTGTCTTGGCATTGGCTGTTTTTCATTCATCATAGTGTCATATGTTCAGATCTTCACCACGGTGTGTAAAATCCGCTCGGAGCAGGGTCAGGATAAAGCCTTCTCCACCTGCGTTCCTCACATCGTGGTGGTCTCATTGCTTTTCTTTACTGGCACCTTTGCCTACTTAAAGCCCACCTCTACCTCGGCATCAGCTCTGGATCTCCTTGTAACTGGTTTCTATTCCACTCTCCCTCCAGTGATGAATCCAGTCATTTACAGTATGAGGAACAAGGAAATCAAAGCTGCCCTGAGGAAAATGATCCCACGGATGTTATTCAGAAGGAATGGGTTGTGTATCTTTCTTTTATTACTGTAGCTTTGTAGGCTTGTGAGTAGGGAGCTATTCAACCTAGCTTCAGATCTCCCCACTTCAGATGCCAGGGATCCTATCCAGAGCTCCAGACCAGGTTCCCATTTCAATCCTGCCAAAGTGGCTCCAAAGCTTTGGAGCTGCCTCAGATATCCAGCCATAGGGTATAACATGGAATCAATAAAATATCTATAAGTTTTGTTTTTTGTATCTGATTTTGATTAAATGTACAGAAGCCATTGCTGTGAGCATGAAGTCTGCCAAGTTTCAAGAAGATCAACGCAGGGGTTTGGGGGGGAACGGCACCCCAGATTTCTGAAAGCCAAACTCATGTCACGTGTATGTGTGTTGCACCACAGGGAGGTGAAAACTGCAGGAGTGATGGCGCCTGCATAGGCCATAAAGCCTGCCAAGTTTCAAGAAGATAGGTGCAGGGGTTTGAGGGGAACTGCACCCCAAATTCTTGAAAGCAAAACTCATATCCTGTGTATGCGTTACACCATGGGGGGTGGTGAAAACTGCAGGGGTGGTGAACCCCAGCTGATGCCACAAAGCCTAACAAGTTACAAGATGATCTGTGCAGAGGTTTGGGGGGAACTGCACCTCAAGCTGTGGACAAGCAAAACTCATGACAAGGGTGACACTGTGTGTGTTAAGTCTTAGTGGGGTGAAAACTGCAGGCCTGCTAGCCTTTGCTGCGGCTATGATGCCTACCAGCTGTCTAAATCCAGAGGGGTTCAAAAAGTCAAAATTTGAAAAGGTTTTAGATGGATAGGGAAATAAGAGTTGGATCTTAGCAAAGCTGGGGAAGGAGAATAGCAACTGCCACCACCAGAGGAATAGATTCATTGATTCCTTGTACTGTAATGGAAAATGATATGTTATAACAACTCCTTAGACATCAGTAGACTGACCCAGAATTAACAACCTTTTCAATACTTCATGCAGAATAAAATAGATTACACAATTTGAGATGATGTTTAAAATGTGACTTTACATGATTAAAGAAATTAAGAAACAAGTACCTAAAGCATTTTTATACTTAAGACAGATAAAGAGAGAAAAAAATACAACATTGAAGAAACTAAAACAAGCTTACTTAATTGGACATCTGTGCACAGAGTAATAATGCAGGAGTTTATTTTGTTTTTTTTGTAATCTGATAACATATAACTGAAATAAGCGGTATCAGTACTTCTGGTCTCTGTCTGTTTTTCTAGTCAGAGAGGCCAGAAGCTTGACTAAATTCACTCTTACAACTCTAAACTGTGATTTTTCAGGGAATCTAAGGTACTCAGGTGCCTAAAATTTGCCTGCTTCACTTTTTGGACTTTGTAAGCAACAACCTTATTGACTCCTACACTTTGAGAGAGGTGAAGAACCTGAAACGCAGCAAGAACACAGGGGCAGTTGTGCAGAGGTACCGAGATGCTTAAAGAGATACAACTGGAACTTAATGAGGTTTACAAAAGCACCTACATTATGAGATAGTGCTAACCAACATTCATAGGATATTGCCTAAATATGACTATGTATATCATTTGATTCCTCCATATCATTATTTATATGGGACACAGATCATGTATACCTTTGACTGGAGCAGGGGACACTAAGTAAGATCTTATATGCTGTGGCCTGCCAGAGGTCAAAAAAGTGCATCACAATGGTCCTTATAGTCTTCAAATATTTGTTTCTGCTTCTGGACTCTGCAGGCATACCGGAGATGATTCCTACAGGACTTAAGGAAAAAACAAAAGGACAGTAAGAAACAGCTGCCCTGCAGCTTCAGTCCCTACATGCCACTTGCAGAAACAATATCTTCAGAGAGAAAACTGTTTACATCCACTGTTAGTCCAGAGCAATGAGACAGAGGGCAAGGACTCTTGGTAGGCCTGGGCGAATCGGCAGTGATCTGATCCAGCTTTGGATCCGGCTGCTTTGGATGGCCGCGATCTGATCCGGAGCTCAGGACTGGTTTCCACCTCAATCCAGCCAAAGCTTCAGAGCCGTCTTGGAGATGTGGCCATAGGGGATAATGGGGAATCAAGGAAATATATATAACTTTGTTAGTTTTTGTCTGATTTGGATGAAATTTTTCAGCAGCGGTAGACTCTGCAGAGAGCATGAAGCCTACCAAGTTTTAAGAAGATCAGTATAGGGATTTGGGAGGAACTGTCCCCCAAATTCTTGAAAGCAAAACTCATGTCACATCTCAGCATTACAACATAGGGTGGTGGAAACTGCAGGAGTGATAGCCTATGCTGGGGCCACAAAGCCTTTCAAGTTTCAAGAAGATCAGTGCAGGGGTTTTGGGGGAACTGCACCCTGTTAACCGATGGCTAGAATGCACGCATATTGGAGATGTATGATGAATATACTATCCTAGAACTTCATCAGAAGTTGGGGAAAGGGGGAAAAAAATGAAACCTCTACACCAGCACAGTAATTTTATTTTTTTACTAAGCCTCTTAGTATTTCATAAATAAGCATGAAATAGGAATGGACTCGTGACTAGGATAAAAATTTCCCCAAGTCATTACAGCTGTCTCCAAATCCCTGACTAATTCTCTATTGAACACAAGAAGAATTTCCTTTGCTGGATGTGCCACACAAGTCTTCTTCTTTGTCTTCTTTGTTGCTGCTCACCACTCTATCCTCACAATCACATCATATGACCACTATGTTGCCATCTGGGCATAGAAGCATCTAACTTCTGGCCTGATTGGCTGGATTCTGTATTTGGCTCCATGCCAGGAGCTCAAGTGAGACATCATGGAAAAAAGTTGCCTCAACTCATCTGGCTCCAAGACTATTCATTCAAATGGGTAATAATGATACTGCCATGGGCAACTCTGAGCAGATCAAAAGTGACTCCATAGCTTCGGGCACAATTGTGAAGAGGGCAGGGTCCCAGATGGTGTTCTCATCAACCCTTCTGGTAAAGAGTAAAGGCTTGGAGAGGGGCAGACACATCCTTGAGATCAATACATGGCTGTGTAAATGATAATGACAGCCAGACTTTGGCTTTCTCAACCATGAGGAGGTTTTCCAGGGAGATGGACTGTGGGGAAGAGCTGGGGTCCAGCTGATAAAGAGAGCAAGGAGCGATGGCAACAACAAAATGAAAAAGAGCAGCATGTAGGGCCACTGGATCAGAGTTTAACCAACTCAGGAACCTGGTGGACAGGATCCCTTGGGAGGAAAGCATGTCTTAGTCATGAATGAACCTTACTTGTGAGGTCCCATTTAGTCCTACTTTCCTATGATCCTATCAATGCTTGGCCAGGCAAGGGAGGGCTCGGTGTGTTGCAAAGGGTGCAGCCAGTTGTGGAGGTGGGGAGGGGTGGTGGGGTAGCGGTGTCCAGTCCTGGAGCACCAGCCACAAGCAGAGTTTTTACTGGAGCAGGAGCAGTTGTGTACAAGCTTCCCCTGCCACTTCCAGGCCGGCGGGGGGCGGGGGGGGGAGGCAGGGGGCGGGTGGAGCGGAGCAGCAGCTAGTCTCAAAGCAGCAGGGAAGTGCTGGATTTTGTGAGTTTTTCACTTTTTTTATGATCAGAACTCATAACAGAGATGACATCTTTTATTAGACCAAAAAGATTTTTGCAAAACAAAAAATCTCTTCAATTGCAAGATTTCTGGCACAAACACCCTTCATCAGGCATTGAAGATGAATGCCTTTTTATCACTTTTTTTTGGTAATGCTATGGGGCCTCTTAAGTTTGGGGCCCAAACCTGTCATAATCCAGCCCTGGTGGAAGGAATTTCACCTGCAGTACTGTGTCCGGTTTTGGGGCCCTCCACTTCAAAAGGGATGTGGACAGGTTAGAAACATGGAAAAGCCTGGGAAGCAAGACTTACGACAACAGACTGAAAGAACTAAGGTTATTTAAATCGGGAGAAGAGAAGACTGTGGGGGGAATAACATTCTTCAAATAATTGAAGGGAAATTTTAGAGAGGATGAAAGTGGATTTTTCTCTGTGACCATAGTGGACAGGTGTAAGAGCAATGGCCTTGACTTTCAGTAGTGGAAATGTAGGTTGGAGATTAGAAGGAACCTTTTTGCTACGTGGGTGGTCAAGCATTGGAACAGGCTACCTAGAGCAGTTGTAGAATCTCTATTCTTGGACATTTTCAAGAGCAGGTTAGACAGAGTTGTTGGAATGGTGTAGTCAGAGATGATCCTACCTTGAGCAAGGGACGGGACTAGGGCATCTTGTGAAGAACATGACAGTTCTACCTTCCTATGCTTCCATAATGACCTCGAGCAGGAGCTAGCCTTGCCAAATCTAACTGTTGCTCCTAAGGCCCTCATCATGACAAAAACCCTCTGGACCTCAGTGGCTTCCCCACTGAATTCTATAAGATCTGTTGGCTCTTCCTTGGCCTGGACCTCTAGATGTCTTCCAGTACAGCCTTAAGGATGTGATCCTACCAGTCAACTGGCAGCAGGGAGTCCTCATACTGCTTCTCAGGAAGGGAGATCACAGTGACATTAAAAACTGGTGATGGATATCACTCCTCTGTCCTGATTACAAAATCTTGACCTAGGCCCTTGGTCCAAACTTTCATGCCTTCATTTGTAGGTATTGAAAAGAGCTACTAAATACTTGTCAGAACCATCTCGGATATCCTGTCCTGCTGCTCCAACCTCCATGTCAAGCTGGCAGCTGCCAAATCTTTGAGGTCCTTAAAGAGGAAGACTGCCACTTGCATTATGAGAAGCCTATGTGAACCAATCCGCATAGGAGATTTGTTGTGTGTATATATATAGGACTTTGAACATATGTGCAACCTTAGGTGCTTCTGTACTTTTGTTTGTCAGAGACACAGATGACACCAAGCCTATGGAAGGGGCAAGAAACTCTGAGTAAAGATCTTATGTCCGGCAGCCTGCAGTAGGTCAAGAAAGAGAATCACAGTGGTCCCTTTTATCTTTACATGTTTGTCTCCGGCCCTTGCTTCTGAGTTGAAGAGCTTTAGGGAATAAGTCCCCTCAGAGGCTCTAAGAAAAGAGATTCTGATAAACTGCTTCCACACTTGCCTTAGTCTGTCTGTAACTGGCATGAAGGAACTATCTGAAGAGAGAAACAGGCTTGAATCCCCTTTGTCAATTCAAGCTCAGAGAGAGAGAGGGATCTTAGGTGTCTGTACCTTTTGCACCCATTAACTCTAGGTATAGATATAGAGAGAGGCTAAACTATCTAGACAATGAAGAACTGAACGGATCAGAAATTGTGAGGAAAATACAAAAGTTCCGGCACAGTAAGTTTGTTATTTCTATATAATTTTTACTTTATTCACATAGAAGGATAATATACAATGTGCTTCTGATTTACTGTGTGATTTTTTTAAAAGGAATATTATTATCATTTGATTCAATTATATCCAGTTGGCCAGGAGAATAGAGTTGTGTAGCAAAGCTGAAATATCCCCAAACTACCAAATTACTTCATGGCACAAAGATGCCTTGGATTTGGGGGCAGATATCAATATGTAACCAAGTACGAGGTAGTCTGCACCTGGAAAATGGTTTGGAATCATTATATATCTGTGTGTGTTCTAAAATGTCTATCTAGGTCCATGGAAATAGGGAGCCACTATGTGAAGAGATTTTAATGCTTGTAGTTTCACGCTAAAACTGTTAACCACCTGTTTGCCACAGTAAATAATTAGCCTTTCTAAGGAGTTTTTAGTTATAGTTGTATCAGTCTAAGGACATAGGCAGGCAAGGTTCTTTGGGTAGATGCAAGACTCCTCTCCCCACCAGCTGCTGGCTTATGGCCATTTCCACTGCTGCAGGCTGCCACTTGCAAAATTGACCCTTTTCTTTGTTCTAATGTCCCAGAATAGTCGGTGCCTGAGGCTCATGCCTCTTTCACCCACCTCTAGTTATGCTATTGGGATAATACAATTTTCAATTTAAAAAAATAACACTTAGGGCACCTTATTTGCCACAAAATGATTTTTTGAAAACCAAAACACTTTTTGGACACACTGCCATGTATGACACCTATATTCGAGGACAGGGTGGTTCATGCCAAACTTTCCTCTCCATGCTAGGCTCTCTGACCATGCTACGCTTCACATGATGCTTCATGTTTCATTTTCACAGGAAATATTTTTAGCTAAACAGTTCTATGATGGGAGCCTTGATCACAGGAAAAGTTGTCTGGCCTCAAAGCCTGCCCCGGAAAAGGAGCGGGAACAAGCAAACCCAGTTCCTCACAGACAGTTTAGAGGCATTAGGTAGATGAAAAACTTCTTTTTTTGGTGTTTTTGTTTTTTAAATGAGAAATCAGAATATTTTTTCTGTAATCAGTTTGTCCTTGTGGATGACTTACTTTATTCCCAAGCCAATTTCTTCATGAAACAAAGGTGTGTGTTTAGAAATTTTGCACCTGTTTTACTGGGCAGATTTGAAGCTTAAAAAGTCACAGACAACAAGATAATCAGGTCCACTCCCTTTTTTATTTTCATTCTGACCACAGCCCAGTCCTTTTTTTTTTTTTTTTTTTTACTGGTATAGGCAACATACATTCCTGGAACAGGCCTTGAAAAATAATATGTTTAACCAAACCACTGTGACCGAATTCATCCTTCTGGGATTCTCTGAATCGCTGGGACTGCAGATTCTCCATGTTCTCCTCTTCCTAACATTGTACCTGGCAGCAGTGATGGGGAATCTCCTTGTTTTCACAGTCATAGCCTTCAACAACCATCTCCACACCCCCATGTACTTCTTTCTGATGAATTTATCCATCCTTGATATTGGATCCATCTCTGTGACTCTCCCCAAATCCATGGCCAATTCAATCATGAACATCAGGACAATTTCCTATGCTGGATGCATCACCCAACTCTTTCTTTTTATCTTCTTTGTTACAGCTGACCTTGCTATCCTCACCATCATGGCCTATGACCGCTATGTTGCCATCTGCAAGCCTTTGCACTATGGGACTTTAATGGACGGGAGAGCCTGCACCCAAATGGCAGTCAGTGCTTGGGTCAGTGCTGTTGTGTACTCTGCACTGCACTCTGCTAATACCTTTAATTTACCCTTCTGTGACTCAAACGTTATAAACCAGTTCTTCTGTGATATCCCCCAGGTGGTCAAGCTCTCCTGTTCTGATGCAAACATCAGTGAAATTGGAATTGTGGTGTTTGGTGTGTGTCTCGGCTTGGTCTGTTTTGCATTCATCATAGTGTCATATGTTCAGATCTTTATCACTGTGCGCAGAATCCCCTCTGAGCAGGGGAAGCATAAAGCCTTCTCCACCTGCATTCCTCACATCATTGTGGTCACCTTGTTTCTTTCCAATGGCATTGTTGCCTACCTGAAACCCACCTCCAGCTCTCCATCAGTTTTTGACATCCTGGTAGGTGTTCTCTATTCCACAGTACCTCAAGTGATGAATCCAGTCATCTACAGCATTAGGAACAAGGAGATGAAAGTTGCTTTGTGGGAAGTGATCCAATGGGTATTATTCAGAAGGAATTACTTGTGTAGTGTCCCTTAATTACTGTGGCTGAATTACTCATTTTTGTTAATTTAATCAAATAAGATTATTTTCTTTGTGATGATGTTCTCTAATCTATTTTAATGCAGTATTTACATTTTCTTGCTAGTTCAGATTAGGCACAATAAAGTTGAAGGATTTTTGTAGATGATGCCTTTTCTTGCACTATTTAACCTTCAGGACAGCTTATCCAACTACGCAGGTTTTCCAAGAAAAGATATCTCCTACAATAAGTCTTGTACCTTGCATATTTCCTGGAGCACTACTGAATTCAAAGGACTTCTTATGATGTACCATATAAAATTAAAATCCATTTCTTTCTCTCTCCATCTAATCTTAAAATGCTATCTGGACATCTTACTTTAGGGAACGTCTAGTTCTTATCAGATTTGGGATAGGACTTTGGTTCAAGTATGAATATTGTGGGATTCCTATATTATCAGATGTATTTATTATTGTTGTTGTCGTTGTTGCTGCTGCTGCTTCTCTGTATGTTCCCAAGATGTGAGGGTTTTTTATTATTCATTTGTTTGCTTGCTTTTTTGTTTTGTCAGTGCATTCAGCATAGACTCTTAGGACATTTGGGGTGAAATTGGTGATTTTTAGATAGGGACTGTTAATGATTTTTAATTTCCAGGGATATTAGCATTGTAGATATTGGATGAAAAGAAAATTGACCATGTTTTATCATTTTTATTGGGGTGGAGAATAATTCCTGAAATGTATGAATGTCTCTGCTTCTCTTGGAACGTTGCACTACTGTTAAGAATTTGGCATGTTTTAATGATATGTGTGAGCAATGGCAACTTTCAGTATACAATCGAGAGAGAGCGAGCGAGCAAGCGAGAGATTGATTATCTGAAACCTCAAGGATCTTCACAAAACAATTTTGGCAGATTTTTTTTTTTTGGCAGACATGCTGGCACTTCAGTGACTTCACTACCCAAGGAAGCTAATTGAAAAACAAATCAGCTGCTTGGTTCTTTTGAGTTGCGTTCTCACAAATAATCCTCAATAGAAATTTGATTTTTCATGTTCTGCTCTGATTCTGAATGCTTTTCTCCTCACAATATTGCATTTATTTCCTATTAAAAATTTGCCAGAAATAAAATTCAAGTTTAGCTGTGTGTACCACCTAGCAGGCACTCAATTCTATATAGAGAGAGCCCAGTGTACAACAAGGCTGTTAGTGGCCAATTTTGGCCAAAGCATCAAGACTTAGTACAACCAAATAACTTTGTGGTAGCCGGTATAAAGTAGACAGGAGATCTGTATCCGCTTCCTAGAAACTATGTCACCATTTAAAAAATCAGCATTATTAGCCACCATTGGTAAACACTTCTCTGTTGTTATAAGAGTACCTGAGGACAGAAACCCTATGTTATACAGAAGGGACCCCTATAGTACAGAGTAAAAATAAATTTCGAAGAAGTTTTGGGTTGAAAAACATTAGGCTATGACTTTCTGAGATTTTTGGGTGCTGCGCAAAAAACTTAGTGTGTAGCTATGCACAAAATTCAAAAATCATGTAAACGTCTGAAAAAAGCATCCACCAAAAAAAGTGTTCAGCGCATGTGCACTTCACTGTCTTCAACATTCTGGCAGGCAGTGCTGGTCTTCAGTCAGATGTGAGACTTCATGCAAAGCAGATCTCTGCCTTATTTTCATCTAACATTGCCACTGTGGAGACATTTTAACGTATTCATAATTCGTTGTAACAAAAGAGTTGGATCAGATGACTTTGTAGCTTACCTATGGAAATTGCTCTGATCTTATCAGAGTACCAAAAAAGTACATCTTAAGAAAAGGCAACTTAGTTAAGTAGCAAGGACTTTTCAGAAGATGCCATTTACTGCAATTCCTGTTCCATGATTCTTTGCCCCCAAAACATGATAATGTTATAAATGATGTGAAAATTGCCAGAATTATTAGAGAAGAAAGTATATACCATAGATAGTGTAGATAATGAATGTGGTAAGGAGGATATCCAACATCCAATCGAATTTCTCAGCTGTTTCTCATTAGGGGTGCTTACAGAAGTAACATTTCTGTGTGTGTTTGGGCCCCTGAAAGTGCTCTACAGCAATGACATAACATACACATAGCTGCAGAGAGCTTTTTAAATGGCTGATTGAATCTTAGGGGCTCTAATTCATGGCACTTTGTGTAAAGTGCCATGAGTTAGAGTGGGGCCCTGATGTGTATAGGCACACTGAGCAGTTTGTCTCCTCACAGGCTCACACTTACGATAAGAATGATTGTGACCCTGTTACAAAATGTGGTTTCAAAGAAAATCTTAAATCAACCATAATTGTATTGAATTTTATTGTAAAAAGATTTTATGACAACACTCAAAAATTAGAACTAAGAACAGGAGAGGCTACTGGAATACCTGTCCATTTCCTAAGAATCACATTATGTTTATCAGATACAATTCTGCTTTTTAAGCCGTGCAGGAGGCACTTTCCTATCAAAGTGGCTTTATAATGACCATCAACAAAAGTCAAAATAACATACTTGATAGAGTAGATGTTTACCTACGATAGCCTGTATTTGAAAGTAGCCAGTTATAAGTGGCAATGTCAAAAGTGAAATAATTTAACCACAAGAAAATGGACATTATACAGACAGGCTTAGCAAATGGGTGGATGAAAACCTGGTGGTGTTTAACACCTAAAAATACAAGGTTCTCCACCTTGGGAGGAAAAAATCTGCAGCATCCTTATAGGCTCAGCAGTGCTACGCTGGCTAGCACTATGGAAGAAAGAGACTTGGGGGTCATCATGGACCACAAGATGAACATGAGCCTGCAATGCGATGCTGCAGTAATAAAGCAACCAAAACGCTGGCTTGCATCCATAGATACTTTCCAAGAAAATCCCGGAACATTATTCTCCCCTTGTACTCGGCCTTGGTGAGGCCGCAGCTGGAGTACTGTGTCCAGTTTTAGGCTCCACAATTCAAAAAGGATGTGGAGAAGCTTGAGAGAGTCCAGAGGAGAGCCATGCACATGATCAGAGGTCAGGAAAACAGACCTTACAATGACAGGCTGAGAGCCACGGGACTCTAGCCTGGAAAAGCGCAGGCTCAGGGGTGATCTGATGGCCACCTACAAGTTTATCAAGGGTGACCACCAGGATCTGGGGGAACATCTGTTCACCAGAGCGCCCCATGGGATGACGAGGTCGAATGGTCACAAACTCCTGCAAGACCGTTTCAGGCTGGACATAAGGAAGAATTTCTTTACTGTCCGAGCCCCCAAGGTGTGGAACAGTCTGCCAGCGGAGGTGGTTCAAGCACCTACATTGAACACCTTCAAGAGTAAATTGGATGCTTATCTTGCTGGGATCCTATGACCCCAGCTGACTTCCTGCCCTTTGGGCAGGGGGCTGGACTCGATCTTCCAAGGTCCCTTCCAGCCCTAATGTCTATGAAATCTATGAAATCCATGATCAAGGAATATTACCCAACATGGAAGATGTTTACATGAAACAGGTTGTATTCTCTGAAATTTTTAAATGACATTTACCTATTTAAGAACATGTCTTTTTTAGCTCCCCTTCAAGATATCTATAATGATTTCATCTGCTCATAGGTAGATCCAAGGTTTTAAAAATGGGAGTGCAGCAGCAAGATGCCACAAGCGTGGTTACACTCCCTCACTCCCAGCCTCTCTCCAGCTTCCAGCAGGGCATGCAGACTGCACCACAGGAGCAACAGCTGTGGATTTTACCTCAGTTTCTAAAGCAAGAAAACAGTTAGGAATCCCCCCACACCCTCTTGGTAACCTTTCCCTTTCCCTCCATGCCCAGCAGCACCTCCTCCCACCTCCCCACTCTTCCTCTCCTTGTCCTCTCTACTTATAGATATGGGAACAGGAAGGCAACTGGGACACCAACTCACAGGCACTGCCCCTTTCTAAGTGTGTCTTGGCCTGCTTCAGCTTGGGCTGCAGGGAGGTTGCACAGGGAACAGGCTTTGTCAGGGACAGCAGAGATAGTGGGGAGGTTCCCCCTGTACATGCATGCTCCCGTGATGGCAGGCAACTTCCAGAGGGACAAAAGAGGGAAGCTAAACCTGTCTGCCATTGCCACTGCCCCCAAAAGACCCGGTTTTCAATGCAGCCTGACTGAAATGGAGCAGGAGAAGCTCTGTTCTAACCAGATTCTCACAACCTCCATCAGCCACAGGAATAAAACCTAGGCATCCTTAGGCATTCCTAATTCTGGTTTTTCCTAAGATTACCATGCCTGACTGGGAGAGACTGAGCTTTTTTTCTGTTAACATCTTACTGTTGTTTTCTTTTTTGTTTGTTTGTTTTTCTTTATTTTTAAATACATATAATACATGCATGCATGCATACGCATACACACACACACACACACACACACACACACACACACTTGAAATAACACAGGAAGATAGAAAGCTGAGAGAGAAAAAGCGAATGAGGGAATTTTTTTTTTCCAGATTCCTTACTTATTTTGTAATATGCCATCTATACAGCTACAAAGCTAGCTTCCTCTTCATTCTGTTCGCTGCTCTTCTGCATCCTTATGTTAATAATATATTATTTACATGTAATAAATCTTTCTAAATTGGCTTCTAGCTTCCTTATCTTAAAAGATTATTACAGTTATGGTTAAGTTCCCACAGCATAGTCTTTCATGCAGGTTTTTACTTAACATCACTGCTTTGAAAATCCCTAATATATTTAATTGCAACAGCAATTATTATGCCATTTGTAGGCATTCTTCCTAGCTAGAGATATCATCTCTACTTCCATATTGATCTATGTAGAGAACTAGTGAGGAAGAAATAAGACAGAAAGTGAAAGAAGAGATAGCATCAGATAGATAGCCATACTGTACATTTATAGAATTTCTGCCTCTTGTAAAATCACATATTTTTCTCCATTTGTTTCTCACATGCTCTATTTGCCTTATTTTTAATTATGAAAAGCATAACTGTCCCTCCACTTCTCCAGTCTATTAATCATTGCTGCTACATGCACCACATACTATCCCATGTGCACTCCCAGATCTAATACAAGCGCTTAACAATTGTGTGGCACTTCTTCCTATTTAGTCTTCTTAAAATATTTAAGAATATTAGAAACATTATGTTCCTTTGTCCACATTTTCAGTTGGAGAAACTGAAGCTAACATCCCACATTCTGTCTCTTTTCTAAGGTCATCACAAGGTTGCCCAGACACAGATATTTAAAGAAGACAGTTAATACCAATTCAAGGTATAAAATAACGTGACTTTAACACAGTGCATAGATACCCCATGAACATTTTTTTAATACAGAAGTAAAGAAGCCTTATTTTGATGCAACTCTTTTGTTGTTGTTGTTTTTTAAAGTAATTCCAATTAAAAGACCATTTTGAATGGAAGTATGAACACAGGGGTATAATGCATTTTTTCCCAATTCACTTAAGAACATATACATATTAACTTCCCAAAGTGTCTCACTATAGACAAACCATCAATTTTCATGTTGAAAATGTTTTAAGATTGAAATTCAATAAAGAATGGAAATCATCTCTTGTGTATTTGGGGTTATAAATGTCCGTCTGAAAAAAACCCAAAAAATATTGCTGAAGAATGCAACTTACTGGTTTCTTTTTATGTTCAGTCTTCCCATTTTGAGATTTCTTTTCTTCTTTAACCAAAGTATCTAGCAAGATACTTTCAGCATGTCAGCTGTTAAATATTAACTGACTAATTGCTATATACAGATAAGATGGTTTAACTAGTTGTGGTTGGAAGTATATTTATCAGTTTCTAGTCAGAAGAGCTTTAGGAAATTACTCCTAGAGCCCTGAACCACCCAAGAATAGACCCAGAAGCAAAAATTTCTTCTCGCTATTGCAAACATTTCTGAAAGATTCATAATTTAATATTCTTGCACTTATGGAGAGGCAACACTGAGTGTAGGAAAAGATTGAGAAATAAGTAATGTTTAGAAGAAATGAACTTGCCAGAAAGGGGCCTGGTAGGAGTGTGGGAGCCATTAATGTAGTGCTCCACTGGTTTGGGCTGCACCACACGGGCGCAGCTGGCATGACTTTTGTCCAACCCCAGCATGGCTCCTACCCTACTCTGAGTCTCGGGTACATGGCTAGGTTGTGGCAGGAGCTGTGCCAGCTGCACCCACGTGGCCTGAAGTGGCACATTGAAACAGCATGGCACCATCATAGTTTGGCTGCATGATGGGAGGGGGAGGAGATGCAGGAAGAAGGCAAGGGGAACATAGTGCAGTACTGGCCCATGCAGACCAAGATAACCTTTAGCTCCCAGCTCCCTTCTCTCTCTTCCCCCTGTACTCAGGGACCAGGTCATGTCCCTTCCCTTACACCTGGATTAGGGCTGGGGCACCCCTATTTTCCCTGTGCAGCCAGATTGCAACCTGTTGTGCTTGCCTTGGGCAATCTAGCCTGTGTGCTAGATTGGGCCCACTAGCTGGATCCATGCCACTGATGGACTGGGCAATGCCCATCTGACCCATGGGGCAAGAAGGTTGAGCACCACTGCTTTAGAAAATAAGAAACAGAATGCATATTAACTGATTGATCCTGTTTGATTTCCACAGTTACAAGTAGTCAGAGGCTTAGGATGTCCAGAGCCTGGGGGTATAGCCTGATTTCTGTGCTTAATAAATCTAAGGGAAATAGCCTTCATCAATTTCTCTAATCCCTTTTTTGAACACGAATATGTAATATTGTCCTATACTAATCCTGTGACATTGACTTCCACAAGGTAATATGCATTCCATTGTGTAACTCTCTCAGGCACTACTAGCAATGTAGTTGTGACACAACAGAGCTCAGCACAAAGGGTGTGTACAGAAGTGCTCTGTGCATGTTTTACAGCACTGTAATTTAGACCACTTTTTATAGTGCTATAAAGTTACTCTTAAACATGTCAGAAGAACAGTGTTGCGGGGGGAGGGGGTTCTGAGCCACCCTGCATATTGCAGAGTAGGAGGCAGGGGGCACTTCACAGCTTCCTAGGGCTTCTTAACTGGTCAGATATTTGACCCAATGTACTGAAGTTATTTAAAGCACTGTAGGTTACTAAAGTGCTGTAAAATACAGTGTTTGAAGTTTAATGCCTCACCTATTTAACAAAGGTTAATTTAAGGTTCTGTACCCCTTTTTAAAATTCTATAAAGTTATGCACTTCTGTTAAGTCATGGCAATAAAGTGGTTTAAATGGCAAAAAAGCAACTTCTGTACACACTCAAAAGGCTGAAACTGTTTGAAAAGGAGCTAAAGGCTCTGGAAATAAGTTTGTCTTCAGCTTTTTTGCTACCATGGCTGTACCATTCATTTTACCCAAGCTAATTCTTCTGTCAAGTGGGCCTATAGGAGAGTAGAGCTATAATGGATCGGGGGATGGGGAGGGCAGCCTGCTCTCCTCCTACCATTGACTGCATTCTAATTCACTTCCTGTGCAGGCCATCACATTGGTCTGGTATTAGCCCAGGTGCTAGTTTAACTTATCACCCAAGAGGTGCTACAGCAAGGAGTAAACTGGCTTACACAAGCAGCCAAGCAAATACCCTACCTGCAGAGAAGCAGATTGGCATGGTTCCTTCGGCTGATGCAGGATGGTGATTGGGTATCTCTCTTAACATACCATGCATACTGGTGCCTTCATGTAGCTTTTTGCAGGAGCTTTCAACAAGTTGATAGAGCTTTTAAGAGCCCTTCTTTCTTTTAGTACAGCAGTAGTTTTGGGTATTCTGGGACCATGTTTCCCAGTGATACCCCATTCTGACAATCTAGGCAGATTGCCACAATAGTGGACAGGTAAGCATGGAGGCATCTGAAGGGATGCTCCAATGTCCCATATCTTCTAAGAAAGGTGAAGTGGGATTGCCCTCTGGAGATGTGCAGATACCTCCATTCTGTGTTTCTTATCTTCTGCTATCTATGGTCAATGGCACATAATAAACTTATTGGGCAGGGAGGGGGAAGAAAATCCTGAAATTATGTGATTATACCATCATAATAAAAAGATACAAACCAGTTGGAGCTCTCAAAAGTTGATCAAGTTTCCCATCATTTCAATGGATTGCTGTATTGGGGTTTGTTTCAAAGGGTAAGGCACATAATCAGGGAAGATTTGGTTAGAATGGAGCTTACACTGGGTAATCCCTGTATCTCTCACCCTAAAGTAGGATACTTCCTTCCTTTTATTACTCTCCAGCAACAACTGGAGCAGATGATATTTCCTCACTCACTTGGTTACTGTGGTCCAGTATTCAAGTACCAGCAAGACCCAAGACTGTTTAACTTCTAAAGTCAGAACTTCAGTAAGTTTATTGAAGCCACAACCCATTGTATTCATCCTTTTATTTTTTAATATTAAGAAATGTATAACAAAGAAAAAGTAGTATAATAAAAGTAAAATATAGCATAGTATCCTTTGCAGTTAAGAATCCATGGCCTATATCACAATAGATTGCCTTGGCTTGCATATTTTCAAGAAGCTTCAAGTTAAAAATAAAAAAAATGGATGCTTAGTTTGATGGCAAGTTGAAATACTGAAAACTAAAGCTGTTTGGAAAAACTATAAAACATTTTAGAAAACTTTTATCAAATGCTTTTTAATTCATAATTCCTTTTTTTAAACATTCCTCTCTGCCATGCATTTAAAAACTGCAGACCTTGTTTTGTTATAAATGTTGAGTTACTTCAGTTTTCTTCAGGGGGCTCCTTGGAATACTTTGGATGAGACCTACCAGTGCTGAGTTAAGAGGCACTATCATCTCTCATATGTTGCATTTTGTGTTCCTATTAATGTAGCCCAAACTGCATTAATCTTTTGGACAGATGCATCACACTACAGACCCATATTGAATCTGTGACCCACCAAGACACCCAGGCAATAAACAGGTGTCTTCAGTGAAGCACAGTCAACTGCACTTCTTGCAGCCTTGCCTCCGTGTTGGGGAGCATGAGAATCTCCTGCAGGGAATTTCCTCCCACATGCCTACAAGTGCAGGAGTGGGAATTGAATGGGTGTAACCCTCTCCACTCTTGCAGATGCACATAGGGAAATCCTTTACAAATATGGAGGAGGGGATGGGGGGGGGGAAGTATTCCTCCTCCCCCGCCCCCTAGTCAGATGCATAGGTCAGGCTGAGTAAGGAATCACTTTCCCCTGTTCATCCAGACCCAGGGAAAGATCTGGCAGAACAGGAAAGCACCACAAATGTTACAGACACAGTAAAGGGGCAGAGTCTATTACCACCTTTGGTTATGCCAAAGGGGAAGGACTATTTGCTCAGCATTTGTGCCACCATAAAAAAAGGAAAAGTGGCTTAAATGAGATTTGTTTCTATTTGGTTCCTTCTCCACAGTACTACAATTCAGCCAGTTATTACCCACTTTGTATCTTTGTTCTTGGTTACTCTTCTCAATGTATAGCACTTTGTATTTAATTTAAACTTGATCCTGTTGGCTTTAGCCCAGCTTTCCAGATTATTAATATCCTTCTGAATTGTTCCCATGTCCTCCAGTGCATTTGCATTTGCAGTCCTTCCTACTTTTGTGTCCTTCCTACTTTTGTGTCATCTGCAAATTTGCTCAGGAAGCTCTATATTCCAGCATCCAGGTAATTAATAAGTGCATCCAGGTAATTAATAAGTGCATTAAAGTGCACTAGTCCAAGGACAGACCCAGATAGGACTTCACTCAAAAACCTCAAGTTTTGACATGGATCCATTTATAATCACCCTTTGCTTGTGACTATTGAACCAGTTGTCTGTGCACCTTAAAAGTAGTTTTGTTCAGCCCACATTTCTTCAGTTTATTTAGCAGACAGTCATGTTGGACTTTGTTAAAGCAGAGCAAGTTTGTTTGGCATGATTTGTTCTTTCCAAATTCATGCCTGCTGTTCCTGATTAGCTTTTCCTCCTCCAGAGGATTACAAGTGACCTTTCTTATTATATGCTCCAGTAATTTACCAGGTATTTAACTTAGACCAACTTTCTATCATTCCCCATTACTTCTGTAAAGCCTGCTGGTATTGTAGCCCCTCCATCCCTTTTAACACTGTTTATGGGGGCATGCTATTTGCCTGCTTTTTCCACCATGTGCTGTAGGTTTCCACCTCAGGACTTTACTCAAACTTTGTTCTACCTCTGAACATCTCTCGGCAGCCTTAGTATACTACACAATCTCTCACCAGGATGGCTTTTGCTGCCTGGAGCATACCTTCACCTGCCCCAGATCTATATAGCCCTTCACCAAACAAAAAAAGTAAATGGAAACTTTATCATCCTAATGCCTGAGATGGAGTCACTGTAATGCCAATCTTCCTTCCTAGGTTTACCCTCCTCCTAGCACAGGCATGTTCCTGCCCCTAATGCTTCTCCTCTATTTCTTTGTTAGTCCTGCCTGCTGGAGTTTTTAATTCTCAGGGACCCACACCCTTATTAGCCTCCCCCCAGCTGCAGCCCTTCAGGCTAACTAGCTGCCTTCTTTTAAAGGCAATTAGCAAAAAAAGTGTCAACTGAAGTATAGATTGTACTGATACTCTGTTAAGGTGAGGTGATAATGGGCTTCATCTAATTGCATAGATTCAATCACAGGTTTGGGAGTTGAGGGACCAGGTCAGGAGTAAGAGGAGAGCAGGATTCTTCCTTCTCCTTCTCCTTCCCTTCTTCTTTCTTTCTTCCATCTGGAACAGGTGAAACCTAGCCTAAAAATGGGGTGGGGTATTGCAGACTTTGAAAGAGGCAGGAATTCATAGGAATCACCAGATCTACAAAGGTGTCCATTTGGGGAAGGGCATGGTGGTGCTTCCATATGAGGCTGCTCATTCTTAACTTGTGTCCCCCAACAGGACTGACAGAGCTGGGTCACTTCATTCCATTTTGGGGTTTGTTTGTTTTCCCCCCTTTGTCATTGTCACAAATTCTGTTATGTTTTGGGATTCCTAGCATGTCATATTTTTTTTTCTTGTGTTTTATTATACTAATGAGGCATGTGTGGTCTCATTGGAAAGCCCAGGTTCTACTATATTTACTTCTGATATTGTTATTACTATATGGATTGTGTTATTATTGTTAGGTATATCTTTATGGTTTTGGATATGGTTTAGCCAGAGAACTCGGGAAGCAGGCAGAATTGCTAATAGCTCCTTGCAAATGTGTCCTAGACTTAAGACAATTGCTACTCACAATAGCAGACAAGGGGCCTCTGGTGGAACAGGAACTCCTGGGCACTTTTTGGTCTATAATGGGAGCAATCAACTCTACAATGCTAATGGCATCTGGAGGCACTAGTCCCTTCAGCTGGAGGGGCTTCAGGTGTCTCAGGGTGGCCAGAAACATAGAGGATTCTGGTGACTGCTTGCAGACTTTTTAGAGCCTAGCTAGGCTAGAGTATTCATCTTTGAATATCAGATTTGGGGGTTCACTGGCTCCAGTTACCAGGTCTGGTAAAAGCAGTAGAAAGGCTGATTTCTAGAACTCTGGAAGGACTCTTATGGTAGCCAAGAGGTAGCAGATAAGAATGTAAGAATCTGTACTTGCTTTCTGTTTCTATCGCCTAACTTCTGGTCTGGTTTGTTTTCAGAATTCTTTCATCCTTTGCAATAATGTGTAACCCTGGAGGCAGCGCTACCTGCAGCCACATCCAAATTTTGGGATCCTCAGGTGCCAATAGGTCTTGTCCACTCACTCCATCTCCAGGCTGGGAGCATCACTGGTGGTCCTCCCCACACCAGACCACACACACAATAACTATTTACAATAGTTTATTTACAATAATAACTGAGTAACAAATTTGACATCCCATAAATAACAACCAAAATACTTTCAATGAGCTCAATAATAATCTGTACCAGCAGATAAAGCAAAGACTTATCATATAACAAAAGCAATTATGTTATCAACTTTAATACTCAGGCAACTTTAACAAGTATATACGCTTAATCAGCCAGGTCTTCACAAACGGCTCTGCCTGCAGCAGAGTAGCCCACTGTGCAGTGGCTGCAATGGAGCCCTGGAGAGCGATCCTTGCTGTGCCTCACAAGAGGGATGATGATGCTGGCATCTGGACAGAAGATGGAGGTGCCTGTCAGGACCACAGGTGTGGCTGCATGGAAACCAGGGTTTCTTCCCTTGTCCAGTCTTTCTTGGGCACTTGCAATCACTCACACCATTCCCCAGATGCTTCCCAAGCCAGCTCCCCTGTGTTTGGCACCTGGAGTGACTCTTCTCAGCTATACTTTATTGAGCTCTCTGCTGGAGCTCCCACACAGCCATGATAACCTGATGCTTTCCTTAGCTCTCTCAGAACCTCCTCTAGCAACCCCTATCCCTGATTTCTTCCAGTGACTCCCTATACCCAGCAATTTTTAAGAGTGGGGAGGGGAACCCCTTTCCACAACCCTTCTCCTTCAGTAAAGGATACCAGGCAATCCTGGGTACTCCATTAGCTGGTGGCTCCTCTGCCCTCAGTAGCAGCTCACTCGGTCACAATTCTTCTGCTAGTCGTCCTTTCAGAAGCAATTGTCCTGGTAGCAGCCCCCACAGAAGCAGATGGGGCTGAAGTTGGTTGCTTATTCCCAGTTCCTTATGCCCAGTTCTTTTTTCAAAGCTAATCTAGACCCAATAAAGCTTGTTAGCAATGAATTCCACATCCTAAAGAGAGAGAATTTCATTATCTATGCATATGTAGTAGTTCATATGTAAAATAATATCTGGGTTGTCTGGAGAGGGAGGGGTTTGGAGGAGGAGCAGGGGGATTGAGGCCTGGGTCTCTTGGGGGGTGGGGGGGAGCAGGGCGGAGCAGTCCACTAATTAATATTTGAAATAATATCCCACATAAAGTACAGAACCCTAAGTGAAGGTCAGATTAGGATGGTATTATGGGGCAAAATACTTCTTGGGCCACCCCAAACATCCTGTCAATGCCACTGGAGGACTATCCCAAAGAACCTGGACCATAGTCCCATTTCCCCAAAGCACGGTTTGGCCATGCCAGGCTGCCAATTAACACCCCCCATGCCCACTGTACTAAGTATAATACCTTGAATAAGGAACTGGCTTTCAGGCTGGGATTACGGCTAGAAATTCTGCTTGGGTCACCCATCACAATCCCTCTGCATCACTGGGGGCCGCTACTGGATGCATCTGACCAGAGTCTTGCCCGACCCAAAGTGCCATTTGGCTACGCCAGGCTGCTAACTGACACTGCCTTTGCCACTGTGCTAAGTATATGGATCTGAATAAGGAACTGGATTTGGGGCTGGGATTATACCTAGAAATCCTTTTTAGACCACCCCATGCCATGCTTCTGTGGGACCAGGGTACTCTCCTGGACATCTCTGACCACAGATTTGCCTGACCTAAAGATCCATTTGGCTGTGCCACGCTGCCAACAGACAGCACCCCAGCCATTGTGCTAAGTATATGGAACCAAATAAGGAAATGGATTTGGGGCTGGGATTATACCTAGAAATCCTTCTTGGCCCACCCCACAAAATGGTTCAGCAGCCCTGAGGGACTGTTCTGGACATCTATGACTAAAGACTTGCACAGCCCAAAGCACCATTTAGCTGCATCAGGCTACCAACTGACACCACTGTCTAGACACTGTGCTAAGTATCTGGACCCGAATAAGGAATTGGAATTTGGGCTGGGATTATACCCAGAAATCCTTTGTAGGCCACCCAAGACCATTTCTCTGTGTCACTGGGGGACACACCTGGAGATCTCTGACTTGCCCAGTCCAAAGTGCAGTTTGGCTGTGCCAGGCTGCCAACTAACAGCACCCCAGCCACTGTGCTAAATATAAATGCGGGAGTTAGACTTGAGCTAAATAGGCAGCTCCAGATGGTAAAGTGAGCCCTTTAAATGTTCTTGTCAACAGCCTGCTCCATCATGGGATGTAGCAGAGACCCACTAATATCTTTGTCAGTGGGCTTACTAGCACTGCTGAAAGGCAAGTGTAACTGGTTTAGGCAAAGCACTATTACTACTCTGCTGCTTCCCAAAACCAGGCTACTACACTCAGTGCAGCCTGCATAGGAAACATTTGGTGGGGTCAGATCATGAGGGGGTTTTGTTGTGAGGCTGTGCATGGGACCAGGGGGGAAACAGGAGGTTCAGAAGACTGTAGGGACTGTGGAGATAGCCAGAAAACTGGAGCTGTTGTGGTCAACAATGTTGAGAACTACTATATAGTTATAATATATAATTATATATATTATAATAATATAATATATAATTATAATAATTATAATATATAATAGTTATAATATAATATAATATATACTATATATACTTTATATAGTATAATATATACTATATATACTATATTTCCACAGAGAAAAGTGGAATGAGAAACTGTCTTACATAGCTGTCTCCTAACCTAATTAGGTGCCATCATAAAATATAACTAGTACTTCTCCCTCTTCCAAGCCCCACTACCCTTTGATATCCAGTATACTGTATGCTTCCCCCCACCTCCTGCTATGCCTAGTGCTGCCCAATTTGGAGAACCAGGCTTAAATGGGGGCAGGAGGCCTGATCCAGGCTGGATGGGGGTGGTGGGTCTGATCTGGACCAGTGGAGAGTGGCAGGGGAGCTGATGTGCCCAATCCAGGCCAGTGGGGGGTAGGGATGGGAGGAGAGCAGAGGGCTTGATCTGGGCTGGCAAGGGCAGTGGAGGCCTAGTCTGGGCAGGCAGGGGATGACTGTCTGCCAGGGCCTGGCAGGGTCCCAGTCTGGTTCACCTACACACCACCAGAGAGCAGGTGAGCTAAGCAGGTGCAGAGCCAGCTTGGCAGCTATTAAGTCTGCCCCTGCTCACCAGCCGTCTTAAGGAAGTCAGAGCACTGTACGTTACAGGGGCGTTTTAACTCTTACTGTGTGACCACTCAGAGCATGTGCTAACTTTAACACCATCTAACACTCCTTAAAGTTACCACATGCTGATTTTAACATGTAACTACACCCTAACATGAATGCAACATGAGGTGCCCAAAACCAGTTAAAGATAATTCTCGCTGGAAGACAATTCTCTCTGAGCTACTCACAGGGTCTTGAGCTTGTGTCTTTCTGCCATAACATGTGGACAGACCTGTTTTAAGAGAACTTAACATGTATTTAAGGTAACATGAATGATTCTGACTCTGTGCTTCATTTATCAAATATGGTCACTTGCATTTATTTAGCTATTAGTATGGATTCTCTGATCTCTCATCAAGGCCAAATATTTGCTCACAGCCTTTGCAAAAACCTCCTTTACATTTTTATTTCTCAAGCTATATATAAGAGGGTTGACCATGGGAGTCAGGACAGTGTAGAAGACAGAGAAAAGCTTATTGAGGTCTCTCAATGTTTTGGTTTTTGGCAACAGATACACAATGATTAGCGACCCATAGAAAATTGTGACCACAATAAGGTGTGAGGAGCAGGTAGAAAATGCTTTTTTTCTTTCTGGTTGCAGAAGGCATTCTCAGGACAGTGGCAATGATACAAATATATGATATGGTTGTCAGTAGAAATGGGGGCAGTGTGAATATGGAAGCCAGGATGAAAGTAACAAGCTCAATCATGCTGGTGTCACTGCAGGAAAGTTTCACCACTGGGGTGAAATCACAGAAGAAATGATCAATTTCATTGGGGCCACAGAAAATTAAATGTGGCATCAGAGAGGTCACAATGGCACCAGCCACCATCCCATTTATCCAAGACCCAAGTGCTAGCTGCAAACAGAATCTGCCACTCATAAGAGTTACATAATGTAGAGGCTTGCATATTGCTAGGTATCTGTCATAAGACATGGCTGACAAGAGACAACACTCAGCACCTGCCAGCCAAGTTAAACAAATAATATTGCAAGAAACAGCCATTTAATGAGATGGCATAGTTCATTTGTGAAGAATGTGGCCAACATCCTGGGCAGGATGGCAGAGGTATAGCAGGTCTCTATGCAGGACAGATTGCCTAGGAAGAAATACATGGGTGTGTGAAGCTGCTTATAATTTACCACTAATGCAACAATAAGGAGATGCCCTAATACTGTTGCAATGTAGATTGCTAGAAAAAGCAGGAAGAGAAGATGCTGCAGTTCAGGAATAATCCTGAATCCCACAAGGATGAATTCCATGATGACTGTTTGATTCTCTTCTGCTTTTTCCATGTGGCTTGGCTAGAAGAATTAAAAGAAAAAATGTAATATTAAAGATGTTAAATATCAGTGATGCAGTTTCAATTTCAGTTCATAAATATATAATGTATGCCATCAGACTAGTTAAAAGTAAAATACTTGTTTTGGAGACCAACACATAAGTTTCCAGATGATTGGAATCCTAAGATGTGATTTGGGAGATGTGAAAAAGAATTAAGCACCTTCCAACACTGCCTTTGAGTAGAATGTATAGTTATTTTTTTTCTTAGAAACATTTTAGAAAGTATAGCTCTTAGAAATCATAACTCCAGTGCTTATTTTGCCCATAAATATGCTGTTATCTCATATTCTTTTCTTAAGGATACATCAACATGTCCAACCTCTCCTCCAAAAACAACACTGCTACATTTTGACTTTGATTTACCTATGTTTGCTTCCCTCTTCTAATCTATAATTGAGTTTTGAATGTATAGAACATGTAAAATATATGCTGTATGAGAAGCAGAGAATGCAGTCAACCAAATATTCAATAAATAAATATAATTAAAATAAATTTTTGATATCTTAATTGAGGGGGAGAAAGTATTTATATATCAAGTTAAATGATTAATTTATCAGGTTGCTTATGACATAATACTAATCTTAAAGCTGGGATAGTAAATCCTACATAGTGTTGTAATTATTCCATCCTATCCAATCTAAATCTATAACTGAGAGTCCTCGCAGCATTGGATCAGTGTATATTCACAGTGATCTCTCCTTTGTTCATACCCTCTTTAGCATCTACCATCATTGGTTTAGAGATGTCAGGGGATACATCTCTGACTGCTCCATTTAATAACTATTTATGGATCTACCATCCATGAATATGTCTAATCCCTTTTTTAACCAGACTGTTGTATCTGCCACTAAAGCCTGCTGTGGCAATGAGTTCAGCAAGTTAACTATGCACTGTGTCAAAAGTATTTTCTCCTGTTAGTTTTAAACCTGTCTCTTGCTAACTTTAGTAGTGTCCCCTAGTTCTGGTATTCTACGACTTGTTGAATAACTTCTCCCTGTTCATCATGTCCATATGATTTTATAGACCTCTATTATATTTTCCCCACCCCAGCCCTCTCCTTTCCAAACTGAAGAACCATAGCCTCTTCAGTCTCCCCTAGTACAGCAGGTGCTCCATACCCCTGACCATTTTGCTTGTTCTTCTTGGTATCTTTTTTTTTTACTTCTACTATATCCTTTTTGTGATCTGAAGACCAGTACTACAATCAGTGTTCAAGATCACTGCCAATTTTGCCTACTCATTTAAGTTTCTGAGATATTTCTCCAACTTTGCACCATCAGAAATCACATACGGTGATCTCTTCTGTCTGGGCTTCTGTTTTTCTTTCAGTCTGTCAGTCCTTATAACTCTTTCAGAAACAAACCTTTGATTTTTTGGTATTAGGAAACTCCTCACGAGCTTAAAACCTTAAAATTCTCAAAATAAAATATAAAAAGTGAATCATCTTTGATATTTCTATGGTTTTCAAAACCTGGCTAGACAACATTTTGGCTGGGATGAAGCAGTCAGGGATGGTCCTGCTTTGAGCAGGGACTTGGAGTAGATGACCTCCTGAGGTCGCTTCCAACCCAAACTTTCTATGATTTTATGATTATTTATTTTAATATCTCCAGTAAAGCTGTTGAGCATTTTACTCCATTCCCTGAAACTTGGATTTTCACCTCCACTTCATATTGAAAAGAAATATGGACTACAACTTCATCAATCCCTTGCCTTTGGCAAAAATAGCAGTGGTTCCCTTTTATATAAAGAAATTGCCACATTTTACAATCTATACAAAACTGACTTCCGCATTAACACTGTGGATGTCACTATCAAAGATAAATGCTTGTGTTGACCAAAAAGGTGTATTTTTTCATGGAAAACATTTATTTTGTCAGAAAGTGTTTTTGTTAATGTTTGCCAGAATTTAAGGGTGGTTTTCATACATTTTGATAGAAAATATATTTGTTTTTCAGGAAGAAAAAAGGAAAGTATTTTTGTAAACTAATGAGGTCTATCAAAACTAGATTTTTTAAACCAATTCTCTCCTCCGCCCTCCTCCCCCCCACATAAAAAAGGTTTATTGAAAGCACGGGGGGGGGGGAGTTTGAAAAAAATTGTTGAAATTTCTTACTGGAAAATAAGTTTCACCATCACTGTAAGTGTTTACACACTTGTGTGAACTATAAAAATAACTTATAGTATCCCCATGCATTTACATAGGAATAAGGGCAAGATATATAAACACATTTGTCTTATAAAATTGATAATTCAGTTGTACTCAAGCAGAGAGAAAACATTCATTTACTTTAAGGACAGATTTGATGAAGTCTAAGTCTGTTCAGAAATATACTTCTATTGCATTCCTAGTGGAATAGTAAATAATATTAGCAGTGTGTAGTATAGATTCCTTTCCATCTTCAAAGTATTTTGCAACATGGAGGTCCTTACTTAGCCAAGCACAGAAACACATATTTTAAGACATTTCATATTCAGCACTGACTTAGACACACAAGAACTAACATAACATCAAACTCACTATCCCTTTCAATAATCTTATGCATTACGTGGCACTTATAATAGAAACATATTCAGCACAGAGGCTCACTAAGATATATCTATATATATCATTTATGATTTCACAGTATCCCAAAAGAGTCTGGTGAAGTCTATTTATCTCATGGCAGGTACAAAAGAAGCTCAGAATTTTCCTCTGACTAAGCACTGCCAGGACATAAATATGGGTCCTGAAACTTGTCTTACATTCTCACTTATTCTGTATACTTGAAACTTCTCAGTAATGAGACCTGCATGTTAGTGTTCAGACACCCTGGTTCTGCTGGTGATCTTGGTATGTTTCTCCTTCAAGCTCTTTGCAAAAGCTGAACATCTGACTTGCTTCACCCTTTATCTCACCAAAATGTGAAATCTCCCTTGGCACCATGGCTAATGAGCATCTGAAATTATAATGAGACAAAAGGAATAACGATACATTTTCTTGTATTGTTTTAGAAAAGAAAATGTTGATATTAGTGGTGTCAACTGCTTCATGGAATTTGTTGGGAAGGGAAAAATTTCTGAGTTCAGAGAGCTGGTTCAGACACATTTATGACATGAATATTACCAGTATTTCCACACAGCAACAGCAGCACACGCCACGTGCCCAAGTGGGGAGGGTTCTTGGCAGAGTAAGGGTGATGTCACACATTCAACTTAAAACATGAGCAATTCAGCCATTTAGTCCACATTAAGAGCCCCCATGGAATTGCAAAAGTGTTCTCTTCCAGGTGAGGTTTATCTCCTAACTATAATAACTAAAATAAGTTGCTATATTCCAAAGATTTGCAATCTTAGCATGTGGACGCATGGCACCATCCTAACTCATAATAACTTTAATACATCACAACACAACAATGATTTGCAACTGCTGGAAATGAAAGCATGATACCACCCTGAGAGCAGCTTCTTTGATGCATTCAGCAGGCATATGGCCATGAATCCATAATGCTATGTAGTGGGGAACTCCACCTCTCTTGGGTACTTTTTGAATGGGGTGTGTTGTAGGCCTTGATGGGAGTTGTGCAATTCCCCCCACTTTGTACCCCATAAGTACCTCGCAGAACTGCTTTGGTTTGGTCAGTGAAAGGTAGACATTTTGGGATATTTGTTGATTAAAATATTGGTAACAGAAGATATTCTTTTTTCAAATTTTGGTTTACTTAATAAAAGGTGGTTTGTCTGTTTGTTTGGGTAGGTTTTTTTGGTTGCTCATTAAATAAAAATGTTTTGGTTAAAAAAATACCATTGGATTACTAAGAACTGGGCTACTTAGTAAAAGGCATGGTTTTGTTGACAGACAATAAAGCCTGCTTTGGTTATAAAAAGGGTTTGCATGGGTTTGAATCAAAGATGTGCTAAAACAGCAAATATAAGACTTTGCTCTCAGCAAGGAGTAAACATGTCACCCCTCCCTCATGATTTATGCATCACAACCCATTGCTTCCCTGACCACCTTCCACTCTGAAATGTTGGCATCACAATTGCAGTCCATCTCCTAACTTCTCTTCTTCTTAAGAACCACAAGAGAGTTTGTTTTCTGGTTGGGCAATGTTTAATAAAAGGCATAGGTAAAGCTCTATGGGTAATAATCAACTGCCATCCCTTACTACCATGCCCCACCACTTTGGAAGTGCTTTGCCAGGGCATCTCTCACAAGTATGCCAGGGTGTCTCCTACCTCCAGGGCACTCCGCCACTGGGCACCAGAACAGCCTGCCTGTTACCCAGTTTCATTATAAAAAAAAACCCTTAGGAAAAGCTTCCCACTTAGTCTCACAGAAGTTGTGAAAAAATCTGAGAGAGAGGACAAAGTGAGACGTAGCACTCGCTGGCAGTGTCTACACTAGATGGTGACTGCAGTAGCTTGTTACTACTGTGCAGTAGCATTGCTTGGCATGAAATGTAATGCAACGCTACTGCACAGTAACCATCCTTGACTTACAATATGCTGATGATAGTGCCATCCTTTTGCACAATGAGGAAAACATCCAACAAGCATGTAAGACATGACATGGGGGGGAGCTCTTCCTGTTGGACCTCACGCTTTTGAACTGGGCAGTGCTTCCAGCTTTCTACCATGGCGTGGTATGAGCCTGGCAAACCACTTTCCGCCTCTAGCCCTAGACCCATCACCTGCAGTTCCCACAGTTGCTGAGGGAGCCCCTGGTGTACAACCCATATCTAAGGTGCCTCATGCTGAGCCTGGCCTCTGCCAGTCTCACAGCGATTTTCATCCAGGTGCATGTCCTCCACCTGAGCCATCTCCTTGACCCCACTCGGTTGGCTTAGCTCTCTCCTGAGGCCTTGACCACCCAGCTGGGCACGTGCTCTGTCCGCAGTGTGGACCATCTCTGTGTGACATCCGGGCTACCCTCCCATTGGAGGCAGCAGCCACCCTAGATGACTATCTCCAGGTGGGCCAGGTCTCTTGCTTTTCAGAGACCACCTATGTGTGCTGCTACCCATAGTGGGTAGCTGAGAAAGGCCCCATCTGCCTGGCCAACTTTTTGCTGGGTCAGGCCAAATTGGCCATCCTCAAGAGCCGCCGAAACTAGCTTGCCGGGACTGGCTCAGATGATGCCCTGAGGCTTTTCCGCCTCCTGGTGCAGGCATGCCTCTCACTGGCATTTGAGCATGCTGTGCTCCGGTGGGTGGTGCCCACCTTTCAGACACGCTGGGCCTTAGAAGGAGTGCTGTGCCTTGTGGAAGACGGTCGTCTCAAATACGCGCTCTGATGTCATGACCAGTCTGGGCGACTGGGCTGGCTTGGTGTCAGACTATGACTTGCAGCTCATGCTGCATCCTGGGCCCTCACTAGGCTGCTTTTTTGCCTTCTTTTTGTGTGGGAAGTTGAAGGTTTTTGTTACATGTATGATTGGATGGAGCAGAGTACGAATTGTTTATTTATAGTTATGACTGTGTGGCTGGCACTCCAACCACATAACTAACATGTAAGGCATGACATAGCATGTAGTGAGGGTGTCTGTCACAGTGTGATGTGTTGAATGCGATGATATGGTATTCTTGGTTTGATAGTAATTTGTTTTTTTGCTTTGTAAGCGGCCACCCTTTTTGTATCTCTGAACCCCTGAATAAAGCAGTTAAAAGTCCTTCCTTCCTTCATAACCCTTCCTTCCTTCGACCTAGAGGGATGTGGGCAGGGGGGTTCCCCAGGGCTCAGTCCTCGGGTCTGCACTGTTCAACATCTTCATCAGCAGCTTGGACAAAGGGGTGAAAAGTACCTTGTTCAAATTCACAGATGACACTAGGATGTGGGGAGAAGTGGGCACACTAGAGGAGAGGGACATGCTGCAACTAGATCTGGACAGGTTACAGGGGTGGGCAGATGAGAACTGGATAAGTTTCAACACTGACATGTGCAAGGTATTATACCTGGGAGGGAAGAACCAGAAGTATACCTACAGGCAGGGGAACTCCCTTTTCGTCAGCACAGAGGCAGAAAAGGATGTTGGAGTCTTTATGAATTCCAAGATGAACATGGGCCACCAATGCGAGGATGTGGTCAGGAAAGCTAACTGCACCTTGTCATGCATCCACAGATGCATCACGAGCAGGCCCAAGGAGGTGGTCCTCCCCCTCTATGCGGCACTGGTCAGGCTGCAGCTGGAGTACTGTGTCCAGTTGTGGGCGCTGCACTTCAGGAGGGATGTGACCAGCATTGAGAGGGTCCAGAGGAGGGCCACTCACATGATCAGGGGGCAGCAAGGCAGGCCCTACAAAGGGAGGCTAAGGGACCTGAACCTGTTCAGCTTCCACAAGAGAAGGCTGAGAGGGGATCTGGTGGCCACCTATAAACTGGCCAAGGGGGACTAGCAGGCAATGGGAGAGTCCCTGTTCCCCTGAGTGTTACCGGGAGTAACAAGGAATAATGGCCACAAGTTGACTGAGAGGAGATTCAGACTAGACATCAGGAGGCGCTACTTCACGGTCAGGGCAGCTAGGAGCTGGAACCAACTTCCAAGGGGATGTGGTGCTCACTCCTACCCTGGGGGTCTTCAAAAGGAGGCTGGACAATCACTGAGCCAGGGTCATTTGACACCAGCATTCTTTCCTGCCCATGGCAGGAAGTCAGACTTGATCTGCTCAGGTCCCTTCCGACCCTACCAACTATGAAACTATAATATGCCTAGAGTTCCTAGCTGAGATAAGGGTCTCATTGTGCAGGGGCAGATTCAGAATTTCCCAAAGATTGGGGGAAAGGAGTGGAAAAAGCAGAACAGGTATTTCTGCTTGGCTTGGCCAGGCTGCACTGGGGCTGGGCTCACGTGGGGATGAAGATAGTGACAACCGCAAGGCAGGAGAGTAGTTTCCCCCTCCCTGCTCCATCTCCCAGGAGCAGGCGCAGAGAAGGGAATCCCTTCTGCCTACTCCCACTGCTGCTTTCCCTGTCCCCAGCTGAGCTCAGACCACATGCAGCCAGGCTGGGGCAGACAGGAAAAGTGGTAAGTGGGGGAGTTGGGGGCAGGGATGGGGGAAGAGGAAGGGAAGAAGAGGGCTAAAAAAAAATAATCCCAATAGGCTCCTATGGGCCAGTCCAATACAGAAGGTGGGTGCACTATGCCCCTCCTGGATCCAGTCCTGTCATTGTGCATGGTCCTGTATCAACCCACTCCTGAAAAGTCCTTCCCTTTAAAGAGCTTTTCATTAAAAAGTGGACATGACAGACAAATGGGGACCCAAAGTGAAAGCACCTCATTTCATCTAAGATTACACAGAATACAAGGCATGGAAGTATGGAGAGAGCCAAGCTGTTCTATACTCCAAGTACCTCCATTTTGAAATCAGTGCAGATCAAGCTGCTTGAAAGTGTTAAAAGTTAGCATTGCCAAAAAGCTACAATAGGATGACATTTGGTGCTCATGTGATTTCAGGCATATCACCATTGTCAACAGCCTTGATTTCATAATCTTCACCCGCCAAAGTATAGATCTTCCCCAAACAAGCTAAAAGATTAGTTGCAAATACCATAAGTAGTAGGTTGCTATAGTTGCTGGGATTATCTTGGACTACAGCAGTAGATGTTGGGGCAACTAAGGATGCCTGTAGATGTGAAGGGAGGTTGTTTCAACGCACTGTAATTACAGCATATCAGCAGAGACTTAATTACCATGCTCCAGCAGCCTCTGAGTCTTATGTATCAGTGTCCCCATGCTTCAAAATGGCAGTGGGGGCTTTAGTTAATTTTGAAGCATGGGGATTCTGATGCATGAGGTGTTGAAAATGCTTTAATCAGAGTGGCACTCAGAGATGCTCTAATTAAAGTCCCCCCCCCCACTCCCCCACTGGATCACATGTAAAAATGCTCTAAATGTCTAGTTTACTACCCTGGGGGTCTTCAAAACGAGGCTAGACAATCACCGAGCCGGGGTCATTTGACCCCAGCATTCTTTCCTGCCCATGGCAGGGGGTCGGAAATGGGCTCTAGAAAGTAAGCTATAAGGAATATCAATAAATGATTTCTACAGCCTTCATTGTCTAAATTTTTATTGCATAAATTTATCTTGCACCCACCTTGAAGCAAGCTCTCTCCTTCTCTGTTTAAATACAAGTCCAGAACTTTCAGCATGTTAACTTGGTAGGCCCTGTATTAAAATTTAACGTGTGTGTGTGTGTGTGTGTGTGAAAGAGAGAGAGAGAAGTTATTTAGATTAAACTTAGCTATGAAGAAGAATTTGTGACACAAATGAATGATACCTGACAAGGCTGAACTCCATTAAGACAAGTTTGAGAACACAATCTGAGCCATATTATGAAGGATAAAGAGGAGGAGGAAAACCAATCTTAATGATTTGGGGTATTTATTTATTTATTTATGTATTTATGTGTTGTTGTTTTTTAAACATAAAAGAAAAACAATATTCTCTTGCAAAATGATTTAAGTGTGATGGTACAACTGAACTGTATAAATAGAGGTGACATAACATGTTCCCAGGTGGTGATAATCCCTTTGGAGATAGATAAGTATCTTTAAGGAAAGCAATCAGCTTCTATAGTAATCTTGAGAAATCACTCAAATCCTGAACTGAACTACTTTAATCTAAGGTAAGCATTGTCCTTTATGTTTCTACTTTTTTGCCTCCATTTATTTGCTGACATTCAGGGTTAGAAAACTGCATTCTGGAAATTCGCAAGTTCAGCCCCTCTTAAACATTATTTTTTCATTAAAAAGATGGAGAAATTGAGGCATGAATAAGGAAAATTCTTGCCATATTCACAAAATAAGCATAAAAATGAGTATGGAGTAGAATTTTAGAATCGGAAGGCAAATATGTACTTATTCCCCTCCAATTCAGGTTTGTAAATCAGAATAGTGCTATTAGCTGCTCCCATCCCTTGAAATATGAAAACAGCTGAAAATCAGAAATTCAATTAAAACTATTTTAAAAAAAATCTAAGTTAGAAAACAATTCTTGTTTGGTCTGACTTACAATTAGTAAAAGGTCAGTGTTGGGGACACTGTTAAGTTCAGCATCTCACTCCTTCCTCAAGAGGTGAGATGTTGCTATTTTAGGATTCTGTGAAATTTGATATGAATCTCTTCATTGACTTTCTTTGGCATCATGCTTTAGGTGCCTTAAAAATTCCAACTGAAATTATTCTTTTCTCTTTGAATGAGAAAAGTAACTATTGTGAGAAAAAAGGCCAAGAAAATAGCAAGATCCATCAAGAGCAGCAGCAAAATAGATAGGACCGTGACAGTAGAACCATTTTCATTAGTGGGACATATGGCCCATTGGGACAGTAATCTTTTGACTGTTTACTCAAGGTGAAGATTTCACCAAAAATTTTGTTTTATAAATATCACTCAGAAAAAAATCCCTCTTTGACAATCCTGCCAAGAATTTCATAGCTCAATTTAGAGGAACACAGTAAAACATTAAACCAAGTGGTTTTACCATGAAGGGATGTTATATGGTGTGCACACATAGCTGATGGTTGACATTTTCAGACTCCACAGAAGGATTGAAACATCCATGTCATAACACATAGTTCCCTGGTTATCCATAGAAGCTGAATGCCTTTGGGATCTTTAATAAATCTGAACCTAGAGTAATTTTGTTACAGTAAATTACTTCTTCAAACTTAACTGTGAGATTTCTTTTTACTTTCCTAAGTACACCCCATGGCAGGCACAAACTGGAGAAATCAAACTGACATCACTGAATTCATCCTCCTTGGATTCAGAAATCTTCCGTCATTGCAAACTCCTCTCTTCCTGCTCTTTTTAGTGATTTACATTGTGACTATGGCTGGGAACATCCTCATTGTTTTTGTGGTTGTTGCTGATCAGCATCTGCACACTCCTATGTACTTCTTCCTCGGGAACTTGTCCTGCTTGGAAACCTGCTACACCTCCACCATCCTTCCCAGAATGCTGGCAAGTCTGGTGACCGGGAACAGAACTATTTCCATTAGAAACTGCATTGGGCAAAATTATTTATTCGCTTTCCTGGTAGGAGCTGAGTGCTATCTCTTATCTCTGATGTCATATGACAGGTATGTAGCAATCTGTAAGCCTCTGCATTATTCTGCCCTTATGAATAACAGTTCCTGCCTCTTTCTAGCAACTGGGTGCTGGATAAGTGGATTCGTGGTTAGCACCATCACAACAGTATCAATATCACAGCTGTCTTTCTGTGGGCCCAATAAAATTGACCATTTTGTTTGTGACGTTTTCCCAATCATAGAACTCTCCTGCAAAGACACCCACATGGTGGAAGTCACAACCTTTACACTAGCAGGTATTTTCACACTGCCACCATTTCTTTTAACATTAATGTCCTACATCTTAATTATCTCCACCATCTTAAGAATCCCTTCCACTACTGGGAAGCACAAGGCTTTTTCCACTTGCTCCTCTCATCTCATTGTGGTGATACTGTTCTATGGGACATTAATTTTTGTCTACATGTTACCAAAGTCTAAAGCCAAGAGCAGTCTCAACAAAGTGTTTTCTCTCTCCTATACTGCCTTGACTCCGATGGTCAACCCCTTGGTCTACAGCCTGAGAAATAAAATGGTGAAGGAGGCTCTAGGAAATTTTGTTGGGAAATTATTTGTGTACAGTGGTATTCAGAGAAAATAAATCAGTAATCTTAAAAAAATATCTATGGAAAATAATAGTTTCTGTTCAGAATACTATAGCCTGGGTGACTGAGATTTTCTTTGATTCCTTTGTGTGTGTGGGGGGTGGGGGGTAGTGGGACATGAAGAGCAAGTAAGTGGTGTAGCCCTGTCAAGGTCCTCACGTTATAATGCATACACCATAAGAGCAAGTATCTGTCACTTAAATATTTCAAATACTTCTTCAATCTTTTTAAATGTCTCCCCAAATAGCTCTTTCTAAACGCAAAACATATTTGATCTCCCCAGATGATAGAACTATCTCTGTTTATATCAATGTCAGGCAAATGGTATAATTTGACTTTACCCCATGGAAGGTAAAAGGCATTTGCCTGCTAAATAACATTTTTTTTCTTTGCATGTCCTACTGCAAATTAGACCTGTGCAAAGCAGTTAGTATTCACTTCAGATTTGGATTCAGCTGATTTGGGGGACAGTGATTCAATTCGGTATTTGAATCACTGTCCTGAATCAATCTGACCTGGACAAGCTCAGCAAATGGGCAGACGAGAACCTGATGGTGTTTAACACCGAAAAATGCAAGGTTCTCCACCTTGGGAGGAAAAACTGCAGCACCCTTATAGGCTCAGCAGTGCTACGTTGGTTAGCACTACAGAAGAAAGAGACTTGGGGGTCATCATTGACCACAAGATGAACATGAACCTGCAATGCGATGCTGCGGCTAGTAAAGCGACCAAAACGCTGGCTTGCATCCATAGATGCTTCTCGAGCAAATCCCGGGACGTCATTCTCCCCTTGTACTCGGCCTTGGTGAGGCCGCAGCTGGAGTACTGCGTCCAGTTTTGGGCTCCACAATTCAAAAAGGATGCGGAGAAGCTTGAGAGAGTCCAGAGGAGAGCCACGCGCATGATCAGAGGTCAGGAAAACAGATCTTACGATGACAGGCTGAGAGACATGGGACTCTTTAGCCTGGAAAAGCGTAGGCTCAGGGGTGATCTGATGGCCACCTATAAATTTATCAAGGGTGACCACCAGGATCTGGGGGAACGTTTGTTCACCAGAGCGCCCCAAGGGATGACGAGGTCAAACGGTCACAAACTCCTGCAAGACCATTTCAGGCTGGACATAAGGTAGAATTTCTTTATTGTCCGAGCCCCCAAGGTCTGGAACAGTCTGCCAGCGGAGGTGGTTCAAGCACCTACATTGAACACCTTCAAGAGTAAATTGGATGCTTATCTTGCTGGGATCCTATGACCCCAGCTGACTTCCTGCCCTTTGGGCAGGGGGCTGGACTCGATGATCTCCCGAGGTCCCTTCCAGCCCTAATGTCTATGAAATCTATGAAATCTGGCCAAATCTGATTCAGCAATTCAGCTGCCGCAGAATTGGCTGAATCACCAAATCAAACAGGCCCCGTCTCCATTCCTGTCCTGCTCTCCCAGACCTATCAATGGCTTCCCAGCCCAACCCCCGCATCCTGACTCTTAAAAAAAAAAAGCCCCACACTCACTGGATGTTGCCAGCTGGGGAGGGGAAGGGGGCAATCCCCTCTGCCCCACGCTGCATGGAGGACTCTGCCATGAGCCTCCAGAAGCCCTGACAGCCACTGCAGCAGCCAGTAAGTGCAGGGCTTTTTTTCTTTTTTCCATGAACCACACACTGGAACAGATCGGGTAAATACTTAGGGCCCCACAAGAATCTGGAAAGGGAAGTACAGAGGGCACCTAATGGGGGATTTAGGTGTCTCTACACTAATGTTGGGAGCATTGGATATAAGCAGGAGGAATTTGCATTCCTGCTTGCATACAAAGATTTCAACCTGGGTGGGCTAACAGAAACCTGGTGGGACCCTACCCACAATTGGGCAGTGGGCATTGAGGGCTACAGCCTATATAGGCAGGATAGATTGGGAAAAAATGGGGCGGGGGGCTGTGTTGCTTTATACATCAAGGAACATTATACATCTTCTGTAATAAAAATGGGGAAAGAAGAAGGGCAGATGAAAGTCCTATGGGTCAGATTACAAGGGGGTGGGATGAAAAGGACTTGGTAGTGGGGGTCTACTACAGACCCCCACACCAGGTGGAGAAGTTAGACCTAGAATTCTTGAGACAGCTCTCAAAGACAATACACTCAAAGGACCTGGTTGTCATGAGTGACCTTAATTACCTGGAATTCTGCTGGGAGGAACACTCAGCCAGGTCTGCCCATTCACATAGGTTCCTAACCTGCATAAAGGACCTGCATCTAACACAGGAAGTATGCAGTCCCACTAAGGGAAATGCATTACTCGACCTCGTGATGACCACAGGGGAGGACTTGGTGGGGGAACTGCAGATACAAAGTAACCTAGGAGATAGTGACCACCTGTTGATAGGATTCACTATCCGGCAAAAGGTGGAAAAGATAACTGGTAGGGCAGAAGTGCTAGACTTCTGGAAGGCAAACTTCAATAAGCTCAGGAGATTAGTTAGAGTGGGACTGAGGGGTATTAACATTGGTGAGTTGGGAGTCCAGGAAGGGTGGGAGTTCCTCAAGGAACTGATCCTGCGGGCACAGAGGGGTACCATCCCAGTACACATAAAGGGAGGCCAAAGATCCAAGAAACCTTTTGGCTGAGAAGATAAATCCAGGAGATCCTACAGGGGAAAAGATAGGCTTACAGCCTGTGGAAGCAGGAGGCAGCCACCAAAGAGGAGTATACCTGTTTGGCTTGTGCTTGCAGGGAAGAAGTGAGGAAGGCCAAAGCAGAAAAGGAACTCAGGCTGGAAACAAAGATTATAGGTAACAAAAAGTCCTTCTTTACATACATAGGGAGCAAGAAGAAGGTGCAGGGTAACATAGGACAGCTACAGGATGGACTAGAACAACTCGTAGCAGATAAGATGGACAAAGCTGAGCTCTTAAATGATTTCTTTTCATCTGTGTCCCTGGACATGGATACAAACACCTCCCAATGAGACTTTAGTCTGGCTTGAGAGAGATACCAATCCCCCAGCAGTTAGTACTGACCTAGTGAAGGGGCACTTGGAGGGGTTGGACTATTTAAGTCAGCAGGCCCCAATGATCTTCACCCATGGGTACTAAAGGAATTGGCCGGTGCCATAGCGGAACCACTGGTGCAACTGTTTGAGCATTTGTGGCACTCAGGACAGGCCTCAGAAGACTGGAAATGGAGCCGTATGGTCCCTATTTTCAATAAGGGGAGGAAGGAGGACCCGGGTAATTATAGGTCGGTTAGCCTCACCTCTATTCTTCGCAAGACCTTAGAAAAAATCATTAAGGATCACATTTGTGGAGGGCCAGCGGATAATAAAATGTTAGGGGGAAACCAGCATGGGTTTCTAGCAGGCAGATCCTGCCCAACTAACCTGGTCTCTTTGTATGACCAGGTCACAAAGTGCTTAGATGCAGGAGTAGAGGAAGATGTTATTTACCTGGATTTTAAAAAGGCTTTCAACACAGTGCTGCACCCAATTTTTACACATAAATTAAGTAGCTGTGATGTGGATTTTTTCACAGCCAAGTGGGTGGGAAACTGACTTATGGGATGCACCTAGAGAGTGGTGGTGTATGTGTCAGTTTCTACCTGGAGAGATGTGGGAATTGGCATCCCCCAAGGCTTTGTCCTTGGACCAGTACTGTTCAATAACTTCATCAGTGATTTGGATGAAGGTTTAAAAAGCACTCTGTCCAAATTCACAGACAACACCAAACTATGGGGTATAGTAAACACACTAGAGGGTAGGAAGCAAATTCAGGAGGATTTAGATATACTGGGGAAGTGGGCAGATGAGAATAGGATGCAATTTAACAAAGATAAATGCAAAGTGCTGCACCTGGGGAGAAAGAATCACTAATACACCTATAAACTGGGAAATACCATTCTACGTAGCACAGCAGCAGAAAGGGATCTCGGAGTCATAGTTGATGCAACAATGAACATGAGTTGCCAATATGATGAGGTAATAAGTAAGGCTAACCACACTGTTTCCTGCATTAGTAGGTGCAGCACAAGCAGGTCTAGGGAGGTGATACTTCCCCTCTATATGGCATTGGTGGGGCTGCAGCTGGAGTACTGCATCCAGTTTTTGGCATGGTACTTCAAGAGGGATGTGGATAACCTGGAAAGGATTCAGAGGAGGGCTACTTGTATGGTTGAGAGCCTGAGGGTAAGATCCTATGAAGAAAGATTGAGGGACCTGAATATCTCAGCCTCTGCAAGAGAAGGCTGAGGGGTGATATCATGGCTGTCTACAAACTCATGGGGGTTGGGGGGAGGTCAACAGGGAATAGGGGATACCATGGGTGCCTGGTGCCTCTTGAGTCAGGGGGGACATGTGCTCCCTCCCACGATACCAGTCAGTGTTCTTCCTCCCTGATTCTCTTCACCAGTACCTCTGTCCACTACTTAAGGCTTTGGCTGCAGCATATGCTGCCCTTCACCCTCGGGTCACACATGGTGGCCAGCACATGGACCATACTGGACCACAAGGGATCAAGCCATGTCCTGCTGCCTTCTGTTAGCCACCTCACCAGTGCCTGCACATTTGGTAACAGTGGCTTCCCCAGCCAGAAACATTGATCCCCTGGAAGCTCTCCATTTGGCTCTGAAGTTCCCTCACTACAGCGATCACCTAGATAAGGAGGGTACCCCGAGCACTGAGGGTTGCGGCACTGAGGGTTGTGGTGCACAATATGGGGACTTCCCTTTGGGCACCCCCCCACTGGTGCCAGGATGAGGAGGAATGAGGACAAGGGGGCAGTGCCTGTGGAGATGCATCAGCATCCCCGTGGTGCTCATGTAGTTTGTTCCCTTGTCCCAGCTGGTTTGGGCCCATCAGTTTAGGCAGATAACTTGTGTGGGATCATCTGCCAGCTCCAAATGATCTCAGACCACACTACCTGCTCACTTCTGGGGTGCGGGTGCATGTGTGGATGCTGCAATTTCCCCCTTCTCAGAGGGCAGAAGCACAGCAAAAGGAGGAGCAGACTCAGTGGATCCACTTTCCTCTGCACCCTCTACCTCAGCCTCCTCAGCACTGGCACTGCTCCCCTCCCCTTGCTGCCTGTACTAGCGGAAACCTCATGCCTGCTTCTTGTAGCAAAGAAGCTGCATCTTAGTTTGGTGGGGGGCAGGGGGGAACTTATAGCTCTCCCTCTACCTCCTCTTTCTCCTCTCCCTGAAGGCTTGCCAGCTGCCTTTCCAGCATGCTTCATGATGTGTTTCATAGTGTCTTGTCTTTGCCTTGATGTGCTAGAAAATCTGTCCCTTCTTTTGTGTAATGTTATCTATCTGATTTATGTAGTATATGTAGCTATTAAGATAATTGTATGTATATTTATTTAATGTATGTATGTTTGTAGGTATGTATTTATATAATAAATAAATAAATATATATATATATATATATATATATATATATACACACATATGTGTGTGTTTTCCTACATAAATTCTGTACTCCTCCTGTCCTGCTCTGGGCCCCGCCAGTGCTGGCCCTGGGACACTGGTGTGGGCCCTGTGCACCCGCTCACTCCCAGGGCCTGCCCCGCCCCACGGTACAGGCGGAGGGCAGCACAGAGCCCTGAACCCCTGCTGTGCAGCAGGGAATGAGCTGGTTCTGAATGTGGGAAAAAGCAGCCCCTCTCCTGCCCCATGGCTTGAGCTCCCTGCTGCAGCCACTCACAGCCTATGCGGGGCTGTCCCGAGAAGGCACAAGCAGGGGCCAGGGTGGAGAGATGTTTGCAGCTGGCCCAGGTTTTGGGTAGCTGCTGAAAGCTACAGACCTCAGGCTGCGGGACCAGGGCTTTGGGTGGGGGACAAGGTGCAGCAGGGCTGAGGGGCAGGGGATTTGGGGGGGGGCAAGAGGCAGCAGGGCTGGGGGGCAGAGGCAGGAAGGCTGGGGGGGCAAAGGGCACAAGAAGGGCATCCTGCCATGTCCCTTGTTTTGTTTTGAGCAGTACAGGCATTCCCATGTGGGATGCGAGCACCTGCAGTGCAGGGTGCTGGCCCCGGGGTGGGTAAGGGGCTGCTTTTTTCCCCCCATGTACAGCACCAGCTTGTAATCTGGCTCCAGTGCCAGCCTAGGCCCTGCATGGCTCTGGGCTCATCCATTGGGGCTGCGCATAGTGGCAGCAGCTGTGGCCCCCCAAATTGCTGTGCCGGACAGAGTTTGCCACCGCAGCTTCTGGGATGCCCAGCGTGCGAGCTCTGGGCTGGCGGCACAAGCCAACACTGCCCGGCGCAGCAAGGGTGGGGCACAGCTGCTACCACTGTGGAGCAGCTCCAATGGGTGAGCCTGGACCATCACGGGGCCCAGCCTGGCAGAGGGGGTGGGTTACAAGGTGATGCTGAGTGCGGGGGGGGAAAAACATCCCCCTGTCCACCCTGTGGCCAGTGCCCCACTCTGTAGCCACTCACAGCCTGCCTGAGGCTGCTTGTGCCTGCTCGGGCTGTGAGCAGCTGCAGTAGGGAGCGCGGGCAACAGGGCAGGGGAAGGGCCACTTTTCCCTGTGCTCCGCACCAGCTCCTTCCCTGACCACCCCCCTTACTGGAGTTTTCAGTGCGGGGCAGCCATGTGGTCCCAGGCTAGAAGTCCTGCCTGGGCGTTCCAGCCCTGCCTGGGGCAGTGGGGACCGGGCAGGCCCTGCTCTTGCAGGAGCCCATCAGGCTTCCCCTGGGTCCTACTGCCCCTGATTCCTGTCATTTTTGACAAGAACCAAAGACAGAGAAATATTAATTTTCAAAACATTTTAGGAGCCTCACAGGCCGGATGGAATTGCCTCTGGGCTGCACTTTGCCCACCCCTCACTTAGATGTATAATAGGTCAAATGGAATTACTCCCTGTCAGAGTTAAATACAATGGTTGTGAATACACTATTTGGATTTAAAAGTCTAATTCTGTCTGTGTCCAGTTTTAAGCATCTGAACTCTTTTCTGAATTTCACTTCTATTTGCCCTACCACAGCGTTTTTGAAGACAGTGGTAACAGACTAGGCCAACACTAAATGTATCAGATGTCTTTCAATAATAGCAACAACAACACTGTATAAATCCCATTTATTTCTCTGGAGAAACATTACAGTAAGTAGGATCAGAATTTGATTAATTGATATTAAAGGGGTCCTAACGGCAATTATTTGCACTTACCCCAATAAATCCCTTTATGATTTACAGAAATTTAGGCACAGAATAGTGCAAAACATTTTCAAGGTAAAGCCACTCAGAAATATATGGTGCTTTCCAAAGAAAAGTTTGAGCAGAAAACTTTGTCTTTAAGAAAAATGAAAATCAGAAAGCAAGTTTTGAGCACTGGATAACTAAATACTGAAAACACCTTAGTGCAAACAGAAACATTTGGGGCAGAGAACTGCAATGTTTTTACCAGAATGTTTTTATTTTTGATTCTTAATTCTTCTCAAAGTAAGGGCTTTCTCTCAGCAGCTTGGCTTCAATTAACACCAAATTTGCTGTTGAAAAAATATTCCATAGGCTTTTTTTAATTAGCCCTGGCTAAGGTTTTGCTTGGAAACTTGCCTGAATATCAAGGCCTACATTATCTAAAACACTGACACAAAGAGAGAGAGAGACAGGGAGATGCAAACGGAGAGAAATCAGGGGGGAAAAATTGTTTTCAAAGAGCCAATACATGAGAGAATCAGTCCCAGTGGAAGTACAAAAGAATTTATATGCTCATAATTCAGGGTGTGGCTTCTTTATTCACTCAGTACACTCTTCTCTGAAGCACAGTTGAGTTTTAAAACATGATTATGATAGAATGTTTTCAACATGTAATCTAGTTTTCCTCTAAATGTTATTGTTGCACTATAGTCCAATTTATGCAGTCAATTCCATGTGGTCTAGGTAAGAGCAGACTGGGTGAAAAATGTTACCTTCAGTGAAATGAGTACAGAAATTGGATGTAAAATTATTTTATATCTATTTAGTATTAGTAAAGATGAATGTAAAGCTTGCAAGCTAAAGAAGAAGGCTGGACATCCTGGTGAGTATTGTTTTGTTTTAGAATGTGATTTCTGTGGCCTAATATCACGAATTACCATTTAGGGGTGACTTCTTCAACATTATGGATGGGAGCTATGGAACAGTCACCACTGAATTTAGGCTAGTTCGATGTCTGGAGAAAGTAGGGAACTCATGATTACAAACTACTTTAATGAATGCTGCAGGAAAATGGTAGATAAATGGATAGCTTAAATTCTCACACTTGGTCAGGCTTTCAGTCTAATACGTGAAAACCAGTCAGGATCTTGTTATGGACAAATAAATGTCACTGAATTAAACCTGGATAATGTAGAGGAAGATAAGGCATAGTAAACTACAGTATGGGATCATCATTTCCTGTTGTTCTGACCTGGCAGGGTTAACTGAAGAGAAATTGCTGCTGTAATGCTGCCTAACATTTCAAAATACTTTGAATACATGATCTTCAAATCTCTTTGGTGAGGCTAAGCAGGGACTTTGCTTTGGGTGCACTGGATGTGAATAGCTTGTTTCTGATCTTGTTGAATAGCAGTAAATCTTTGTAGTTTCTGTTTGTATTCAGAACGTACGTCCCAACTATAAACCCATACAAAATATAACCTGGAGTTAAAAACCACAGATACACATAAGAAATAATAGGTATGAAAAAAGTTGCAGAAACAGGCCCAGTGGGGTAGATAGGTGCATTTTTTGTTTTCCCCTCATTCATCCAGATTCACAATAAAAAGCATGACTCTCTTGTTTTTCCAGATGGGAAATACAAGGGAGGCAGTGGCAAGTGGGAACCACACGGCTGTGACACACTTTGTCTTCGAGCCTTTCTCCAATGCCTTAGGAGTGCAAGTTACCCTTTTCTTTCTGGTATTGCTTATGTACCTTACCACAATGTGGGGAAACCTCCTCATCATTACGATCAGTGTCCTTGACCCAGCCCTTCACTCCCCGATGTACTTCTTCCTGAGGAACTTAGCCTTTCTGGAAATCGCTTACACCTCTTCCACCATTCCAAAATTCCTGGTGAACTCCTTTGCAAAAGACAAGAGCATCTCTTTTGTGGGTTGTGCCATGCAGATGTACTTTTTTGGCCTCCTGGGAATCACAGAATGTTGCCTGCTGGCTGCTATGGCATATGACCGTTATGTGGCCATTTGTCATCCTCTGAGGTACACAGCCATGATAAGCCACACTGTCTGCCTCCAGCTATCAGGTGTGTGCTGGTTCTTGGGGGTGGTGGTGAACGTATGGCAGACAACTGCCATATTCACTCTACCTTTCTGTGGCCCCAATGTGATTAATCACTTTTTCTGTGACCTGCTCCCAGTACTGAAGTTGGCCTGTGTGGATACTTTCAGGAACGAAATTTGTATCTATATTGTTGCTGTTGTCTTCATCATGGTGCCTTTCTTACTTATACTCATGTCCTATGCCTGGATCCTCCATACCATATTCCGCATACCTGCTGCTGAGGGCAGGAGAAAAACCTTTTCCACCTGCTTCTCCCACCTCCTTGTGGTCACTTTATTTTATGTTCCCGGCCTGGTTACATATCTGATTCCCAAATCTGTCCATTCTCACAATTCCAACAAATTCCTCTCTCTCTTCTACTCTGTGATGTCACCAATGGTGAACCCTTTAATCTATAGCCTGAGGAATAAGGAGGTAAAGCAGGCCTTGAGAAGGCTGATATCAAGAAAAAGGTCCTTTTAATAACGTAGGATTATTGGAGTTATTGATTTTTGATTGCACAATCAATGTGTGTTTCTGAGTATTGAAAATGATGCATCTGGTATTCATTCAGGAAACAGGGTGGTAGGAAATAATGCCAAGAGTTGCACAATAGCCCAGAAAAGAGCTCCTCTGCAAATGCCCACAGGAATTTACTGCGATGTGCAGCCTCAGCCCTCTCATGAGTTCGCTGGACAATATTTTATAGAATGGAATCCCCTCCCAGTTTGCAGAGATCAAAAGGTAGAAGGAGATCTAAGAGACAACCTCATTGAAGAAAGAGGACACCTTTTTTCTTGAAATGGAAATGAGGGAGATTTGACAGCACTTCAACTTCCTGGTGGATGATTTGTTTCTAAAAGATATGTAACCCAAATCTTTCACATCACGGTCATCAGGTTTTATTGTCTGAAAAAATATTTTTTTTTTCCCTTGTATTAACCTTTCCCCATGTTGTGTTCAAGAAAACTGTCCTTGGTCACAGGTATCCAGGCTCCAAGTGTCAGAAGAGAGGACACAGGTCAAATCAGAACAATCATATGGTACCTGCATCTGTGGAGGGAGTATGACAGTGGGTGAATTGTGTTTTGGAGCAATATTCAGTTTTGGACAGAGGTGCAGGTTTCGCACTTAAGATCTGTGTGGGATTCACTTCAAAGAAATCAGAAGAAAAGACCTGATCTAGATCTGAATGGAACATTTTCCTTTACTTTCTTCTCATTGCATCCTTTTTTTTCCTTTCTCCTCCCATTCTGCCTCTTTTTACTTGACCCTTTTTCTTTCATTTTACTTTTTGCCTATTCTCTCTTAATTTTCATTTTTCTACCTTTCTCAGTTTCCTATTTCTTTTCTCTTTCCCCTTTTTCTAGATTGACTTCAAAGTGATTAAACGACTGTTTCCCTTCACATTCTATTTTACTAGATTATTTTTCCCTTCACTACCCAACTGTAGTTGTTTTCCTTTCTAAGCACACGCTCTTTTTTCACTGTATAGAAGAATGAGAACACCAATAGTGTTAATAATTTTATTACTACTCTGATTAAAATATTTATTCCACGGTGTTTCTCTTTTTTCAATTAAAAATGCAAGAATACTGCCTTTTAATAATATTGTCCTCTTTGTTGGTAGGAAAAATATAATGAAGAAAAAGGGATCTGCCTCTACCTCCCACCTCCCCAGCCTGGGCTACAAAAAAATCAATTATTTTTCGTAAGTCTGGTTGTGTATTCAGATCCCATCCAAATGTGTATTTGTCATGTGTTGCCCAAAGAATTGGGTTCAAAAACATTGTGTACATCTAAGCTCCTCAGCTTGGTTTCATATATTTTCCTGTTTTCAGTAAGAACAGTGGTCTGGTCATGGTGCTGGGACCTGTTTTGGCTTTCAGACTAAAGGCTGAATCTGTATCTATTTAATCTTCACAGGTTAGTCTAACCTATGTGGATTAAACCAATAAGCAAGTGAACAGACATTCATTTTTGATTCTGGAAATGCAGCCATGTAACTGCAGTGGCTCAGGCCAGAAGCCGGCAGGGGGAAGCACTAAAACATACCTCCCTGCTTGGCTGGGGCGGACAGTGTAGAAGAAAGCTAGCTCACCGACCCTGCCAGGGTAGGGGGAGGGATTGCAGGGGTGGTGCAAAGCATTCAGGGATGCTGGGGTACTGTGAGTTAAATTTAATTTGGATGGGATCTGGGATAAAAACTCAATAAACCAGTTTAACCTAAACCAGTTAAGTCTGATACTACATACATCCAGATTTACCTTAAACTGTTTTTGGCCATTTTGTCAGTTGTTTATATGCCCTGAACTGCTGTTCCATTACAGATTTGAACTGGTTTCTGATCACTTAAAGTGGTTTATGTGCAATTTCTGTCCCTCGCCAGGGACTGGGGATTGGTCCAGCACTCCATGATAACATGCTAAAATGGCCCTGGGGAAGTCACATTACTCTCTGTAGGCCTTGTCCAAAAAAGGACGTTGGCATATAAAAATCTACCCTACTAACTTTAGGCAACTAAATCCAAAATTGCAATCCCACCCAGCTAGCCTGTATTTCTGCTTCTTTGCACAGCAGTGTGATGAGGGCAACCTCCAGGCTGCAGCCCACACCATCACCTTGCTCGTCTGCCATGCCTTGTTAAATAATTAAGATCTTAAATAGGTGGAAGGCTGCCCTTCAAATACCCCAGTTGTAATGGGGAACTGTTTACATGCTCCAGCCACCCCTTATGTGCCCAATGTCTTGCAGAAGTCCCCGCAAATGGTTTGCACTGGGTCTTTAAACACACAAACAGGTACACACAAACAAACACATAATGAGCTCCAACCTTCAGCCCCCTTACTAGGACTCTACTGGGGTCATCCACCCCTTGGGACTCAGCTGGCCACACCCATGCTTGACCCTAGGGTCTTACATCCCCACAGTGCCCCCTCACTAGGGCTCTTCTAGGTCATCCAACCCAGGTGGTTGCAGCTTTGCCTGGCCCTAGGGTATTAAACCCCCACACTGCCCCTTCACACACCACTCCTCACTGGGGCCTGCCACCCCATCAGACTCTGGTGGTTGTAGCCCTGCCTGGCCCTCTACCCTGGAATATTGCACCCTGTAAGGCTCAGGTAGTCACAGCCATGCCTGGCCCCTTCTCAGGGCCTCGGCAACAACAAAACTCACAAAGACCCTGGGTGCTGCTCCAGGTCCCTCCCCAACCTGGGCCCTGCCTCAGGACTGCCATGAGCTGGGACTCCCTTTGTGCAAATCAACCCCCTGAGGGATGTAGGGGCTGGGATTAGGAGATGTCCCGTACTTGCCTTTCACTGGGGAAGTAACTGGCCTGGCCTTTCTTGGGAGCTACCTTGCTACAAGTAGCTCCACCAAGCCACCCTTCCCCAGCAGTGTTCAGTTTCAGGTCATACCTAGGACCAAGGGTCTCCAAGCATTCCCCATAGCTCCTACCCTTACCTTCAGGTATTCTAGGAAGAACTCAGACTAGCATTGCCTCCTTGGCTGTTTAACCCGGACTGCTGCCTTTCTGGCCTATGTTTGAAAATGGCCACTGTAATCAGGCACCTGGTGACTGCCTGCTCCAGCCCTTAAAGTGACAGAGCACTAAAGCTGCTTCGTCACAGTCAGAAATGCTCTAGCCTGAACAGCTAAGTTCCTGGATTCCATTAAAACCTCATATTGGTTTCAATAGCACCTTGGTTTAGAAATGGTGACATAAGCTGCAGCAACACAACAGTGGTTCTAAACTGGAATGCTGACAAATTCAAAATGATTATGAAGGGAAGTCCCAACTATAAAAAAAAATTGAGAACCACTGGTCTGATCAGCTGTGCATACTTAGAATATACCAAATCCAGAATGTTCATAGCAGCACCTACCAAGAAAGGGCTTCTAGCCACATCATTTTAGAGTAATTTAAATGAAATTAAACTTGAAAAAGACAGACATGCAAGCCTTTTAAACTGATTTAAAAGTGCCTGTAATGATTCAAAACTGTAGATAGAAAATCAAGTCCTACCTTAAACCAGTACACTGTGAACGGGCAGTGTTATGTATGTACATGACTCTTTCTTTAACATGAGTCTGCTCAGTCCAAACATCCCACACTGAATTGTTCCTGACTCCCCTCCCTCCATACCTTGTGTGATTGGCCACTATGGTACACAGGCATTACTCTACTGTCTTCTCTTTTTCCCTTTTGTTGGCACTTTTTACCAATGAGCTCCCTTGCACTGTTTGCTGAATGAAAACTATCTTTCTAACAACCATCTGTGACCATACCCTATGTGACAACACCCACTCACCATGGCCCCACAAAGTCCTGGAAACCAAACAGTCTCCTTCAAGGCCCTCCTCCTCAAGTCAGGCAAGCACAATGCTATTTGGTCAACTAACTTGGGTTAGTTGCAGGCTACTGAAGCAAGTGCCTATACACATGATGATTTTCACCATTTAAAGTGTTCTAAAGCTATCACTTAATGGAACATGGACCAATTTATAATGCTTTTTAATGCAGAAGTCACCTTAATTAAACCTTGTTTTATGCATTTTAAATGTAAGGTAGATTACACTAATGCATTTCAGCTTATCTAGCTTGCGTTTATTACACCAGTATTTAACTGGGTCTTGTCAGAGGGTAATTGCTAATTGCTACCACCAGATGTAACTAGCTTTGGATCCTGGTAGTAGCCTCAGGCTGCATTTTGCAGCCTTCAGCTCCTCCTGCCTCCTACTCTACAGGACCACATCAAGGCACAATACTAATACCAAGCTGTGGAATGTCTATTGAGTTTTAAGGTGCTGCACCTAAAGAATTTTAAGTAAAGTGCAAAAGTTACAGCTCTCTTGGAAATGCCTGCCCTGCATGTGTATACACACCCATTGAATTTATGTTTAGGAGAGAATCAAAAGCAAAAAAAAATGAAGATGCTCCCTGCCACAAGTGTTTACCCATGTAAGCACCCTCCTTCACTCACCCACTGCAAGGCATGCTGAGGTAAGTGGTAACTTCTCCTCCCTTCCCCTACCCCATGTCAGAGCCACCATAGTTGCATAAGGCAATTCACAATGTATATGCAATTTAGGTCATTATGTGAGGCAAAGTAGAATGCATGGGGTGATACAGACTGTGTCTACATGAGACACTGACTGCACAGAAGCTTGTTACTACTGCATAGTAATATGACACGAAGCATGATATGATGCTGCTGCACAGTAGTAACAAGCTACTGCACAGTAGTAATGAGCTACTACACAATCCATGTCACAAAGTAGCTGTTTGGGGATACTCCCCCTGCTGGTTACTGCACAGTCATTTATTACTTATGTATGCAAGTACTAAATAACTACGCAGTAACAACTGCACAGTCAGTGCCTCATGTAGATGTGGCCTCAGATACCTAAAGCCTGTGGAAATGTTACTTTAGAGTCTAAAGCAATCAGAGCTCTTGGTAGAGGAGATATCTTTTATTAGACCAGCTAGATAGCTTTTAAAAAAATCTTTATTTGCAAACTTTCGGGCACACGCACCCTTCCTTGGGCATAGGAGAGTACAAGGATTGTAAAATTTCTCCCAGGTGGAAATTAAAATTCATATTTCACAGCAGAGCTGAAAGGTGTAAGATGTCCACCACCTTTCAGCTTTCCTGTGAAATATGAAATTTCATTTCTACCTGGGAGAAATTTTATAATTTTTGCACTCTCATATGCCTGAAGTAGGTCATGTGTGCCCAAAAGCTTTTATATAAAGAATTTTATTTACAACTATCATGTTAGTCTAATAAAAGATATCACCTCTACCAAGAGTTCTGATTGCTTTTGCCTGTAAACTGCACAGATAAGCTTCCATGTACAGAGTGAATTACCCTGTGCAGAAGATGAATAAGTGAGCTGGATTCTAGCCTGTGATTCCAGTGGGGAGCACTCTGTGGGGGCTGACTGTGGTCACACTTTACTGCAAATAATTCTTGTAAATAGTTCTCTAATTAGCACATATTTTCAGAAAGGAATCCAAAATCTATGGTGTCAGAAAAAATATTGATGGGAGGGGGCCATTATGACCATTATGACATTCAGCTGAAAAAGAAGAATTCCTAATCCCAAGACTATTTATGCTTTAACCCTGAACATTTAAGATGCCCTTCTGTTCCATTTCTGAGTGTTGAGGTGTCCAGATGTGGTGGTCTGCATGATGGTTTTTATGATCTAAATGCCAAAAATGTTACTTATGCACAGGCTGGCATTCTGTTCCTGGGTGCATAGCACATGTTTAACTGTCTACATAGGTACATGTGTACCTATGTGCACCACCTACATAGATACACAGACTGAGCATGAGCACTAGTAACCAGACTTCATGTGAATGTTTCTTGTGAACACATAGCAGCCTTAGATGCCCAGAAGCAAAATAATAATAATAATAATAATAATATGCTTATAGGACTCGGTCTCAGAACAGGAAACAGAGCTACACATGACCTTTCTTTTGTTCCCATATCTGCAAGGATAATCATGTAGGATGCTGGAGATCCTGGATTCTGGTCTCCCCCTTATCCAGAGAGAGCTTGAGCCAGGAGTTCTTTCATATCTTAGCACAAGCATTCAATTGCCACACCACAGGTCCATCTTGTTATGCAGCACTCCTTTTGGATAGATACAAAAGTTCACCGCACCTAGTCAAGGTTTAGATAGCTTGCTTTATGCCTCCTAAAACTAGACTAGAGCTGTTGGGTCTGCAGAGTGGGGAAGGGGGTGGAGGGGATGCATCTGCAGGGGGGGTTTCCTGGTCTGTGGGGTATAGTTGGGGGACTAAAACTATCTTGATCAGGGTTGGGGGTGGGGAATGAGGGGGAAGAGGGGTAGAAACACCATGGCCCCTGGTAGGAACCAGAAAAGCTGGGTCAGTTCACCTCCTGATCAGTGAACTTTGCCCTGTTATCTCCATCCCAACTTTCTAATCTGTTGATATCCTTCTGAACTGTGTTCCAGTTTTGTGTCATCAGAAAGTTTACTCAAGATGACTTTTATTCTAGCACTCAAATAAATAGTAAACATATTGAACAGCACCAGGCCAGGACAAAACCTTGTTGGATTCCATTTGAAACCTCCATTTGTGACATGGATCCATTGGGTCTCCCCCATTCCCCTCTGGTCCCCCCTGGTAAATGTATAGATGGCCACCAGATGCCTCTCAGCCTTCTCTTGTGGAGGCTGAACAGGTTCAGGTCCTGTAGCCTCTCCTCGTAGGGCCTGCCCTGCTGCCCCGTGACCATGTGAGTGGCCCTCCCCTGGACCCTCTCGATGCTGGCCACATCCCTCCTGAAGTGCAGCACCCAGAACTGAATGCAGTACTCCAACTGTGGCCTGACCAGTCTCAGATAGAGGGGGAGGATCACCTCCTTGGACCGCTCGTGATGCATCTGGGGATACATGACAAGATGCGGATAGCCTTACTAACTGCATCCTCACATTGGTGGCCCCTGTTCATTTTAGAATCAATAATGACTCCAAGATCTCTTTCTGCCACTGTGCTTTAGAGAAGGGAGTTCCCCAGCCTATAGGTATGCTGCTGGTTCTTTTTGGCAGTAGTGAATCCCATCCTATTCACATTCACCCACCCCTGTAACCTGTCCAGGTCCAGTTGTATCCTGTACCTCCCTTCTAGTGTGCCCACCTCACACCAAATCTTGGTGTCATCAGTGAATTTTCAAAGGAGATCAAGATTGTTTGCTGTGATTTGTTAGTAGTAGGCCAAAATCAAGTATAGCAGCTTAGTTGGCTAACATTGTATTTTCTGTAACCTAGTTGCATTCCCCTCCTCAACCCAATCCCTCTTATGTTAGTCCCTCACTTGGGCAATCTATTTCCCTACTGGCTTTGTCATCTTTTTGGGTTGATAACTGTTAACATCTACTAATAAAATCCAATCTATTCTGGCAGTTCATGATCAACTCATCCTCCCCTAGATGCTTTTAAATGACCTTCCTTATAATATGTTTGTGTAACTTCCCAGCTATTGAGGTTATGCTAACAAGTTCATAATTTTCTGATTGGTCCTTCATGTCTTTTTTAAAGAGTGGAACTATGTTGCCCATTTTCCAGTCCCTGGTATCTTACCTGTCTCCCACAGCTTCATAAATATTATTGTAAAAATTTCAGAGATCGCCTTTGCCATGTCCTTCAATAGTCTGGGATGACTATTATCAGACTTAAATGAATTTAGACTGATCAGAGCATTGCCAAATGAAGCAGATCAGTTCTGTGATGTGTTGGGCTGCCCACACTCTCTTTCCACAGAGCTAAAAGATATCCACTGCAATAAAGTGGCACAATGTATACTACCTTTTGTCACACCATTAATTTGCCTCTGATATGACCTGTTTGAATCTAGAGACATCAAATTGCTTACCATTTTGTCCCCATAAACAAATTTATGAGGGCAAAAATGTGACATCAGATCAGACATCTGTTTTTACCCTGATGTTCATAAATGTGAAAATTATGAAGAGGAAGATCAGACATGCAAAATATTTAATATATATATATTCTTTTATGTCAATGATAAACTACAGTTGCTAACAGAGTACCCTACTGAAACGTGACCTTAAATTTTACCTTTCTTTGATTAACCACAATTTTTAGGCTCATTGTGCTATTGAATAGGGATATGTGTGTTTGTGCGTGCCTTTGACTTCCAACTCTTCCTTTTTTTTTGGTGTTGCACATCTTTGCCTCAGTGGGAAATCCCCTCATCGTTATGATCAGTTTAATACACATTGCCCTCCACTCCCCCTTGTATGTATTTCTCACAAACTCGTCCTTTCTGGAAATCAGTTGCATCTTGTCCACCATCCCCAAGATACTTCAGGACTTCTTCTCCAATGGCAAGATCATTTCCTTTGGTTGTTTGCAAGGAATATGGCCTAGGTTTGAAGTGACTTAACCCATTACTGATGCAGCTCAGATGCACCTCAAGTGATCAAATCCCTTTGTAGTATGCTGAGTTAATTTTCAAAACTGTAACAATTCCCTCTGGAAATGAATTAACAATGCAACCAGTGTCCTTTAACTTTTCACTCAGCAGGAGATTATTGGCTGGAAACATTAAAAAGTATTAAAAAGAATGATGAAAAGGTTTCATTTAATTTGCCATTAGACATAAAAGCAGGAAATAGACGTTGAGCACAGAACGTTGAGCACAGAACATAGTAAGGAAGCTTATTTACCTTGCATCCTCACTCTTGCCGAAGGTAAACCTCTTATTCTCTTAATTTTTATGAGTATTATTCTGGCTGTCATGGTGCCAGGAATATACAAGAAATGAAGCAAGTATTTTCCATCTGTAACTCTTTTATGATATATAAATGGTATAGTTAGGACAGATTTTAACTGAAGCTTAATGGCACAAAATGCCCTTCCTTGGAACTGGGAAAGAAGCAGGTACAGCCTACGCTAAAAACCAGATACAACACTGATATGGATGTGTGTTTTATCTTAAAAGTAAAGAAAACAGTCACCTAGAGGCAAAGAGAAGGGCCATAAACTAGGAGGAAAAAAATGTTATCAGAAGTAGTTTTAAAATAGAAGCAGAAATACAGTTGCATAGGAAACCTAATTATATAAAACCCAAGCGAATTCAAAGGCAGAAGAGAAACAGTGCCCAAAGACAAAAAATGTCTTTTTTTTAACCTAACAATAATATTAAGATCGTTTATCCCCAGTATGTAGATGGATCTGTTAAACATACCCTGTTTGTCATTCTGTAATTAAGATGGTGTAAATTAGCTCAGCTTAGAGATGGAAAATCCTCTACTGTTGTCCTATGGATGGATCTTTTACTTTTGGCCCAGTTACAAAATACTTTCATTTATAATGTTCCTGGTATGTTACCAGTTCTTGGTGGTTACAACTGATGGTTAGAGACATTAGGGAGAAAACAACAAACAAAAACGGCTTCATGTTACTGACATTTCCCCTTGCTTAGTATATAAACAAAAAATGTGATTCTAGCTGTTTCAAAAACTTGACTGCAGGGTCCTGTTGGGCATGTGTTATGTCCCTAACCCATTCTTCTAAAGCTCACCCTCAGCTATTACTACCCGTAGTATTTTGATGTTTATGCCTCACTATTCAACCTTAAATATTAGCTCTAGTTATTGGGACCATCCCCCCCCACAAAGAACAGATTTATATACATAGATCATATTTTCTCTGAAACTATAATTTTACTGGGAAATAGTGCTTTTCACCACATTTTCATTATAAAACTCCCAGAGAAAGCCTAGACATTTCAAAATGCAGTAAGAGATGTAGGAACAATGAAAATCAATTTTCCTCTGACTTACGGATAGTTCAAAGCTGCCCTAGTAGTTTTACAGAAGTAGATAAGAACAAGCCAAGTACATCAAGCAAGAATGCTAAGGGAAATAGAACGTTAAAGACTGGTAACATATCAGGAACATTATAAATGAAAGTATTTTGTAACCTGGCCAGAAGTAAAAGATTCATCCATAGGACAACAGTAGAGGATTTTCCATCTCTAAGATGAGCTAATTAACACTATATTAATCACAGAATAAGCCATCTACATACTGGGGATAAACCATCTTAATATTACTGTTAGGTTCAAAAAAAGGCATTTTTGTCTTTGAGCAATGTTCCTCTTGCTCTCTTAATGCTGTTCAGGCAGAGGAACCTTTTTTTTTTTTTTTACTTCAAATTACATTTTTAAACTTCTTTATTGAATAGAAGAGCAAAAACCACAATCTCCCCACCACCAAAACAAGTTCCCCAGAATAGACCTTAATGACTATATTACTTGTTTTCTGTATAAACCTTCTTGCCAACAGTTAAGTGATTCTGATCTGTTCTAACAGCCACTGAGATATATTAGCCAAAATTTACAAAAATCACATTCATAAGAACTTGGTTATCTATGGAAAATTATCTGTGTAATATCTGAGATGCATAATTTCATACATGTCAGTCAGAGTTTTAGTTCAATGCACTCTTCGAGCAAATGATATGACCATGGTTTCTGCCTTCAATGTCTTTGCAGATTGAATATACAGAAGAAATGGCAAAGGGAAACCTCACAACAACACCTGGATTCATCCTGTTGGGATATTCCAACCTCTCAAACCTACAGAGTTTTCTCTTCTCTACCTTCTTGATTATCTATGTAGTGACCCTGATAGGAAATGGTCTTGTCCTTTGTACCATGATAGACTATTCTCTTCAAACCCCCATGTACTTTTTCCTTAGGAACTTGTCCTTTATGGAGATCTGCTACACCTCAGTAACCCTTCCCAAGATGCTGGCCAATTTCCTGGAGAAGGTTGGAAGTATCTCCTTCATTGGCTGTGCTGTTCAGATGTATTTTTTCCTTTTACTAGCTGGCACAGAATGTTTCCTCCTGGCCATTATGGCCTATGATCGATATGTGGCCATTTGTTTCCCTCTGTACTATGCAATCATTATGAACAGAAAGGTCTGCATGAAACTGGTAGGTGGGTCGTGGTCTGCCAACATACCAGTACAGCTAGGCCAGACGTATTTGGTATTTTCTTTACCTTTCTGTGAGTCTCACAAAATCAACCATTTCTTTTGTGACCCCACTCCGCTGCTGGAGCTATCCTGTGTGGATACCCACAGGAACAAAATAGCTATCTTCATAGCTGCTGTGGTCTTCGTAATTACTCCATTTTTCTTGATAGTTTTTTCTTATACTAAAATTATTGGCACTATTCTAAAGATGCCCTCAGTCCAAGGAAGACACAAGGCCTTTTCTACCTGCTCTTCACATCTCACTGTGGTTACTTTATTTTATGGCTCTGCTATGATTGTCTATTTAAGACCCAGGTCAATGGACACCAACAAATTGTTCTCTCTTTTCTACACCACTATAATCCCCATGTTTAACCCCCTTATATATAGTCTGAGGAACAAGGAAGTAATAATTGCCATGAAGAAATTATTATATAGGAACTGAGTTTATATAAATGCAGGAGACGTTCCTGGAATAATTCTGGAAATTCCATTTTTTTTCCTCTAATAACAATGAAAAAACAAGACAATATTGGGTAAATTCTATTTCTCTTTACATGCCATAAATAGCAACCACACAACTATAAAAATGTTGACATTTATGAAATTCCACCCATAGCATAATATTATTGCCCTACCTAGGTATCATCCAGCACCCAAACTAAAGAAGAGAAGTAGGTTTTAATCTACACTAATCGATTCTAATCTATGTTTTAAATTAATATTTGGGACTAGAATGTGGTTACATGGTAAAGGAGTGGATCTTGGATTTTGGAAAAGGAGGTGTTGGGGAGAGCTCACCAGAGTTCTCTGCAAAGCTTTGGTAGCCAATTTGATTCGGAGGAGATTTGGCCTGATTCAGCAGCCAAACCTCTGAATCCAAATCAAATTGGGAGACCAATTAAAAGGTCTGAATTGAATTGGAAGCCTCTGAATCAATTTGGAAAAGATTCAGCACCACTTCAGAGATTTGGCCGTAGGGCTTGTCCCAACCCTAGGCCCAATCTCTCCCTCACACTGGGGCATTGATCTGCTCCCTACACCCCTTCCCTCCCTGCTCTACCCACCACAAAAGACTTACCAGCTGGAGGCAGCTTTGTCCAGCATAGTGAGAACGGCTGCCTGTTTATGGCTGAATCTCCGAAGCGGTGCCAAATCTTTGGATCTGATTCGGCCAAATCAAATTGGCACAGTGATTTGAATCTCCAAATCGAATCACTATCCCTCCAAACAGGCTGAATCTGAATCTGAAGCGAATACTTGCTGCTTCAAACAGGCCTACTGCATACATCCACATTTACTCAAGAGTTGAAAAAAGGTGCAGCTAATTTACTGCATGATCCCAGGGATCCGTGACTCTGTAAATGCCATTTAAGTGCATTAAGTGAAATGTGATTTAGTTCTGTGTTTCTGTTGTTTTATATGAAATTATAGATATTAATGTTACATTCCAAACTTGTTAGAGATGCCAGTAGATATAGTATAAATGAATATCCATTACATACTATTTGAGACACATTCCAAATGTCTCAATATACTTAAAAATGTATCCAGATGTTATACAAATGTATTTTGTATTCCTGATTATTTAATGTATTTCTTATACCAAGCTTCATTTGGCATATCTAAAAAAAGAAAAAGATGTAATCACAGAAATGCCAACCTGAGTAGAAATTATGTATGAAACATTCTCTTAACATTCGTGGCTGGAAAATGGACATATTCATGCTCCTGGAACACAAGCTATTGGCTAGCCAGCAGTGACACAATGCCCATGGCTCAGAGCTAAAATCCCATGTCTAGGCAGCAGCCCCAGGCCTTCATGTATTAGGCTTAGGAGGCCTTCAAGGGAGTATATGACCAGGGCTGTGTATATCAGCATCAGCACATGACAGATGCTACATCTGTAACCTCATGCCAGGCAACTTAGAGGTGTCCTACCCCACCAATTGTTCTTTCTCCGCACATAAAGCAGCAGATCTCTAGATATTTTCACCTCCAGCTCCTTCCACTGGTTGAACATAGGTGTCAGTCAGTCCCTGGGCAACTTCTGGATGTTTCTTATCCTACACACCTGAGACTACATCACCTTTGCTGTAGACAGTGACATCTCAAAACAGACCATGAGAGGATTCTTTGCAAATTGCCAATATCTCCCAAGTCCTGTGAGCTTCAGAAGGCACATACATGAACATTGTGAAGCAAGCACAGGATTTCCAGGTATTCATGAACAAGCATTATAGGTACATGGTTAATATAATGGTGATCAGCCATGCCCAGCTGCAGCTCACTGACATTTTGACCTGGTTACCCAAGCTTAGGCATGATACCTCCACATGGTCCAAGTTATTCCTCCTCAGTAATTACATACATAGAGTTCACTCCCAATCGCCGCCAGGCAAGGCGTTGCACCTTCTTGGCCCCTACCATGTCCCTACAGGCTTCCCAGCTAGGGTCTTGCAGAAGGCATGCTGTGGAGAGCTGGTAGATGTATAGCTGGCAGCAAGCTTCCCCTCCATGCTCAGACGAGATTTCCAGGTGGTAAGGACTTCTCCTCACCCAAAATCTGTCTAGTAGTTGGGCCTTTGTGGATTGTCAAGGATTTCTCCACCAGAAAATTGACATGAGTTGGAGTGGAAGGAAGTATCAGATTATGTGGATTCCTGACCCTCTGGAAACCATGGGTCGACTCAGGGCCAGAGGTAAACATAGGGATTTTCCTGGTCCATGTGTCTGGAATTTGCTTCTTGGAGCCCTGGTGCTCCTGTTTGCTCCTGAAGGCAGGCATCCTGACAGTTCCCTCCTGGCAAGAGAGAATCCCTAAAGGAGTTCCAGGTGGTTCTCTTTTCTTACTAACTCTGGATGTGGGGGTCCTTAAAGGGAAACAGAGGTTAGATATGTTCTGTTGCCATTGGGAACATCCACTGTTGGCTATGGTTGAAGGCAGGTGCCAATGAGAAAGATGGAGATTCAGGGGCTCCCTTTCTCCCTCTAATGGCCTGCACTAATGCCAGTGGCTGGGCCCGGCTTGTGTATGCATGATTTCCAACATCTTTGAGACAGTGGTCCAGGTGCTCAGGACCTTCCACTACAAGAAAGGGCAAATAGGCATGAAATGGTTCATTTCCTCCACAGCCTTTTGGCCATGTTTTTCATTGTCAGAGGCATGGGGCAATACAGGAGAAGCATAAGATGACTGCCCTAAGGGATGAGGAAGTCTCCTGGCCCTGGAAGGCCTTGGACATAGACCAGAATGCCCAGAGATTCAAAGGGCATGCAGCCAGGCCAGCCAACTATCCTGGCACCCTACATGGAGGGGGTTCGGTATGATGAAGCCCCATAAACTCACCTTCCCAGGTGCTAATGTGATTGGCTGTGGTCCTGCAGTCACCATGCCTAAACCTATGATGGTGGAAGTAGGGAGGCAGTGAGAAGGTGAGGAAATGTGCTGTACTCCTTGAAGGGGGGCTCTGCAGCTCGAAAATAAGTAAAAATTTGTTTTTGGGGGGGATTTTTTTGGAGGTTGGCAGTCTGTAAAGACTTGTATCATTAAAACCTTCTGAGCTTCTGAGAGAAGAGGCATGCCCTTGTCAGTATGTGTCCCCGTTCCCCTGCCCTGCCCTGCTATGCACTCCGGGAGTACACTGCCCCCTCCCTCCCCACCAACCCTGTGGAGTGGATGAGTTGTTAATGCCTTTTTATACCCAATACTGGGAACGTGGCTGCCATTTGATGAGGTACATGAAGCTTTTTTCAGACAACCAACGGAAGTTTACAGATCAGCAGCTCTGGTTCTTATGGGGAACTTCAATCACCCTGACATCTTCTGGGCAGACAATACAGGAGTGCACAGGCAATCCAGGAAGTTTTTGGAGACAACAACTTCCTGGTGCAAGTATTGGAGAGACAAATAAAGGGCTGTCACCTTCTTGACCTACTGCTCACAAAGAGGGAAAAATTTGTGGGGAATGTAGAAATGGATGGCAATGTGGATTTCAGAACAACAGACTTTGACTCCTTCAGGAAACTGATGGGCAGGATCCCCTGGGAAACCAGTCTATGGAAGAGGGGAGTCCAGGAGAGCTGACTGTACTTGAAAGAAATCTTACTGAGGGTTCAAGAACAAATGTGCAGGAAGAATAGCAAATGTGGCAGGTGACCAGCTTGGCTTAGCAAAGAGCTCTTCAATAAGCTTAAACACAAAAAGGGACCTTACAAGCAGTGGAAGCTTGGACAAACAACTTGGGAGGAGTATAAGAGCATTGCTTGGGCATGAAGTCAGGAAGGCCAAAGTGCAACTGGAGTTGCAGCTAGCAAGAAACATGAAGGGTAGCCAGAAGGGTTTCTACAAGTATATTAGGGACAGTGTGGCCTCCTTACTGAATGGGTGAGACAACCTAGTAACAGATGAGAAGGAAAAGGCTGATGTACTCAATGCCATTTTACCTCAGTCTTCCCATGTGAGGTCAGCTCCAGACTACTGCACTGAGCAGCACAGTTTGGGGAGAAGGTAAGTTAAGCCGTGCCCAGTGGTGAAAGAACAGGGTAGGGACTATTTACAAAAGCTAGACAAGTCAATGCATCTGATGGTGCTGAGGGAATTGCCTGATGTGACTGCAGACCCACTGATCATTATCTCTGAAAACTTGTCGTGATCAGGGGAGGTCCTGGAAAAGGGCAAATATAGTGCCCTTCTTTAAGAAAGAGAAGAAGGAAATGGGGAAGTTAAATGGATTCTGGTGTTTTGGTGGCCTCCTTGTATTATTTCTGAGCATGCTTGGGATGGTAAAATTAGGCTGGAGATAATTTTTTAGGCTAAGAGGGCAGCACTTCTGTGACACCGAAGAAATTTAGGCACCCAAACAGGATTCAGTGTGTATGGTAGGTTACAGTAAAATGCTATTTTCATACTTTGGAGCATTAGAAGCATGATAGAATTCCACCCTCGATATTTTGAATAGTAACATGTATTGTAAATCTTTCTGCACAGTCTCTTTATTGGTTGATCTACTAGAAAATTGCAGTGAGTGCTTTAAAAGTGACTAATTATAAAACACTATGACTAACAACTGCAGAGTGATTGAGAAGATGGAGTACCTACTATTGAGACATTCAAATGTTTTACACTAATTTGGAAGTCTCAGCCATGAAAATTGTTTTCAAATATGTCAAAAGTAACTGGAAAGAAGAAGATATATATTGTTCTCTGGGTGCGATGAAGATAGGACAGAATATAATTGACTGAAATTTTCAGCAAATGCGATTCAGGTGAGCAATGGGGAGAAAAAGAAAGCACCTGTAAAAATAGCAAAACATTGAAGTAGATTTACTGGTGGGGTGGGAGGCTGATGACTTTGACACCTCTGGATTATAAAAAAGGTCCTGAGGGACAAGTACCTACCTGCTTTTGAGGGTCAGACAGACCTTCCTGACACCATTTCTGGCAACTGAATTCCTCACACAATAAAGGCTGGAAATGGGCTGGAGACAACTGAGGTTTGTTAGTTTCCCAAGGAATATCACCACTGTTTTCTCCACAGTTTGGGACTCTACACATATCCCCTGTTCACCCTAAAAGTTGCACACCACAGCTGATCACCGCATAAGAACAACACTCTTCATTTCCATGAACCTGAAATTGATTTCATGTTTCAGTCCTGCTTAGGTATGGTGTGCATGTAAATCCCAAACTAATCATCCATCATTGTGCACAAGATGTTCTCCTCTTCTCCAGCCTCCAGTGTAGATCTGGTTAGAAAGCCAGCTGTTTCAGGAATGTTTCCATGCTTTTAGAGGCAAGCTAACTTCATGTTGTGACTTTCAAAGCCATGGATAATTCCTAGCACAGCTGGCCAAACGTGTGCATGTCCTCGGTAAGATACAATGTTATTTGCCACTGTGAAAGACTGAGCAGCCTCAGCACCTGATGGTGTACACTTGTCAGTTGCAGGATGAAAAGTATAAAGGTGGAAGTCATACAGAGCCTTCATCAACCATGCTATAAACAAGGAAGATGTCTGTGATGTTCTGCCAGCTGCTACATGAAAGTAAAGGGCTTGGAATACTGAGCACTTCAGACTTACAACTGAAATACTTTTTTTTATCATCAATTTCAGCAGGTACCTGAGGAAATGGCCACAAGTACTGATGGGACAGATGCTCAGCAGATGCAAGCTGAGAAGATGCTATCAGAACAAAGCACTGTAATATGGAGAGACTATTGTAGCTCCAACACATAGTAAACTAACCTGACAGAGTCATATTAGCAGTAGTAGTAATATTGAGACTTAATCCTTCTTCGGTAAGAAGTGTCACTCTTAGATTCAGGAATTATAAAAGGAGGCAGAATGGGAAAAATATTATATGTAAGACTCTGTAGGCATGTCTATATGAGACACTACATCTCTGTGGTGACAAGCTACATCAAGCATGAACCATGATGTTGAAGCTATTGTGCAGTAGCTCGTTACTACTGTGCAGTAGTTACTAAAAATAGCTCTGCAGCATTAGGACTGTGCAGTAATGCTGGTTAGTGCGCAGTCATTTACTACTTGCTGAAGCAAGTTACTGTGAAATAACCACTTTGGTAACAACTGTGTACATGTAGATGCACCCTGTCATGACTAATCTAATGAACCAATTCAGAAAAGATTCAGAGATTCGGCCATAGGTTATAATGGGGAATCAATGAAATATCTATAATTGCCTTTTGACTGATTATGACGAAATGGTAGACTTTCCTGCAGGCATGACACATGCCAATTTTCAAGGTGACAGATGCAGGGGGTTCGGTGAAACTGCACTCCAAATTCCTGAAAGCAAAACTCGTGTCACGTGTGTGTGTGTTAAGCTACAGTGCAGTGAAAATGCAGGGATGGTAGCCCCTGGTGAGGCCACAAAGCCGGCCAAGTTTCAAGGAGACAGGTGCAGGGGCTTGGGGGAAATTGTACCTCAAGATGCGGAGAACCAAAACTTGTGACATGGGTGACAGTGTGTGTGTTAAGGTGCAGCAGACTGAAAACTGCAGACCTGCTAGCCCCTGCTTAGGCAATGAAGCCTGCCAGCTGTCAAGGAGATAGGTATCCAGGATTCAAGTTAAATGCTTCATACATTGACACTGCTGTGTGTGAAGTTACTCCTTAATTTCCCTTCAGTAAGAACAAAAAATATAGGGAATTGCAAGCAATAGTATGTTTTCTATTACAGACAAAATAAGAATACAACATTTTTGATGCCTGTACTCTCCTAAAATCAGACTATTTCATATTTCACTATCAGAATCCTTTTAAAGACCTTATATGAGGACACATTTCCCTGCCTATTGATTTTTTGAAGGCACTTCTAATTTCCTTGTTCCGTAGGCCGTAAACAATGGGATTGCATATGGGTGTCATCACCGTGTACACCAAGGCAAAGAACCGGGCATTGCCCTGAGTATGGGTTGAACTGGGGTGCAAATAAACAACTGTTCCTGTTCCATAGAAAAGAGAAACCATGATAAGGTGTGAAGAGCAGGTAGAGAAGGCTTTGCGCCTGCCTTTGACTGAGGGCATCTTGAGAATAGTGGATATGATGAAGATGTAGGACAAGAGGATGAGCAGGAATGGGACCATTACATTAGGCACTGCACGAACAGTAACAGAAACTTCAATCATGTAGGTATCTGTAGAAGGCAGCCGCATCACAAGAACAATGTCACAGAAGAAATGGCTAATTTGATTTGACCCACAAAAGGGCTTTGTAAATATTGAATAAAAATGCCAAATAGCCATGACAATGCTAATATTCCATGAAAAGGCAGACATTTGAGCACAGATTCTATGAGTCATTATAAGGGTGTATTGTAGAGGCTTGCATATGGCAACATACCGATCATACGCCATGACAGAAAGGAGGAAACATTCTGTAGAAGCCAAGATATTGAAGAAAAACATCTGAAACCCACAGCCCATTAATGTGATTGTTGGGGTCTCTGACAGTAGATCCACCAGCATCTTGGGGAGGATTACAGAAGTATAGCAGACCTCCAGAAAGGATAAATTCCCGAGGAAGAAGTACATGGGGGTGTGAAGGGCAGGGTCGCTGAGAATAAGGAATACTATTAGCATATTCCCTGTGAGGGCTGCCACATAAGATAAGGACACCAGGACAAAGAGCAGGGTCTGCATTTCTTGGAAATCTGAAAATCCTAGCAATAGTATCTCCTTCACACAAGTCTGGTTAGCTGTACCCATCCCGTCCAAGTAGCAGAGTTCTGAAGAAATTAAGGAATCTGCAGACAAGAAAGATACAAACACAATCAATAAACACTGTTGTGAATGACTAACTTACCAAAAATAGTCAGCTGTAAAAGATATATGTTCTACTTTTTTGGGTGAAATTTAAGGAAGTACTTTCTTAATCAAGAAATAAGTTTTTTTAATCAACCAGTCAACATGGTATCTCATGCTAAGATCTGATCGTACAGGCTTCTCTGCCTGGGGAAGTCCAACTAGAATGTGAATTCACAACATACTAACTATTCTGCCTATACTAAATAGAGCTGGCTACCTTGCACAAATGCACCATACGATAGCATTGTATTATTTTATGGTCATCAAAGTGGTCACACAAAAGGCGAGTGGGTCCTTCTTTTGCCCAATTTCTAGGGTACTCCCTTGAAATACTGGTGGTCTCAGGTTCGAGGTGCCCCCTCAACAAGAGTGGGGTGGAACCAGGGTTTCCCTTGCTTCCCGGCTCAGCACTCTGACCACAGATCAGACTGGGGCATTCGCCTACAACACTGAAAGGTTTCAGGGGCTTAAACCAGGCTGCATTTACTTCTCAGCACAGCACTCCAGGCACCACACTGAAGGTCAGACATAACCCTCTCCCTTCTCCAACAAGCTGGTTGAAGCTGAGCCACTAAGAGACTCACTACAAAAAGTGAAGGAGGGAAACTTGTGCCTTGCTGGGAACAAGGGTCTACGTATAGGACCTTCTCTCCTACAGTCCCATAGCCACCTCACTGTCATACACCCTCCACCTTGCTCCTTCTCCCTGGCTCTGCTTTTTCTTACACACCTCCTCCTTGCGCCCAGGCAATCCAGCTTCAAAAGAGCATGAGAGAAAGGGATGCCTAATATCTGACCCCTTAGTACCATTGAGGCCAGTCCCTTGTTGTTGTAGGCAACCACATGACATATCAATTACTTCATATACTGATTAAGCACCATTCTAAAACTCATTACATTTTTGCCTCTGTTGGAAAGCAGTTCCAGTACTGCTTTTTCTCTGTTGACTTAAAGTGCATGAACGTCACATCAGTTTAGGATTGAATTTTTAACTCTCATACCAACCATTTCCTTTACAGTTAAATTCTTGAATCTTACTGCATCAAGTCATTTGTGAAAACCCAGGGATGTCATAAGCCCAGCTTTGCATCTGAAACATATCTGCAAAATGTACTTAATTTAATCAAATGACAGAAGAGATAAAAGTGATTCTCTGTTTTAAAGGAATATGAGAATTCTTCTGATGCCTCCCTCCTAGTTAAGTAGTGAAAAATAAATAAAAGTAATATTTATGCTTTTATTTTCTCATGAAACTATCATCTGCTGTACTTATTCTATATTGAATCCACATTGACTTAGGATCTGCCTCATATCTAGTTTGTGTACATTCAGTGTCTGTCTCAAACAGATTTACACTCCAAATTCTCAGGTTTAAAAAACAGAAGATTTGAAAGACCAAAGAATATCTCCCAGTATTTCCTAGTTTAAGTCACACACTGTATTTGAGCTAGCCTGATTTTGTGATCAAGTAATGGAATTTCAGTTTTCAGTAAAAATATCTTCTAATTCCTGATCTTAACAAGAGTGAATGCTATTAGCATAGATGTATCAATCAGTTAATCCAATCCACTAAACATTAACACAACCCACACAGTTATGAACTCCTTCTATTCCAGTAAAAACACATATAGGAGTGGGGGACTAGACTAGACCTCCTGGGTTTCGGAGCACTGTTTTCTCGGTTTTAGAGGCAACACAATCATATAAATCCCTTGCATATATTTATCCAATCCTAATACTAGGCACAAAACCCCACTAACATGTTTCTCATCATTTCTCTACATAATCAGAGTTAGCAAACCTTCCTTCCTTGTCTTTATGTTGCAAATGCCATCTAATAGGATCAGGATTGAAAAGGTCTTTTTAAAACTTCTTGAGATCAGAAGGGACTGGGGGCCGAAAGGGAGACAATGACAGTTCCCTAAGGAAGTTGCACAACAAAGTGGCTCAGGGTTCTCTTCTTATTTGCTTTCTCCAAATTAATGCTTAGGGAAAAGGGATAAACTGACAGCTCCAGTGGTTGGAGGTTTTTGTTCACAGAGAATGTGCAGAACTAGAGAGAGCTAGCATGCCAACATCTATTCTGAGTGACTGAAACCCTCTTTGCCTGGCATTCATACTCCATTGCCTGTCCAGTCCTCATTATGCAGGTTTAGATCATAGTTTACTATAAATGTCATATGGGTGCATCAGTCAGCGAGTGCATCTTCACCTCTGCTTTACTGCAGAGTAGACTAATTGGCTCTGTAGTAAAGTGTCACATGCTGTGTGTAGACAAAACAGGGGGCCTAAATTGAAGTGGTGGGTTTAATCACACACCCCACTGACTAACCTGACCCTCTGGTGGGGAGGGGAGGGTGAGCTGCTAGTGGGCAGAGCGGTCCCTGGGCTGCGGGGCGAGGGGAAGCGGGGTGTGCTGGTGCTTCCATCCGCAACAGCAGCAGCCTCCCACGCCCAGCAGCACATGCCTGCAGGCACCCAGCTTGAGCACTTCTAGGGGCAGCACAGCTGCAGGGGGAAGCACCAGGCCTCCTCCACACAGCTTAGGCAGGCTCTGGGGAGTGGTGGGGGGTGGGGCAGCAATCAGGCTTGCTGCTTTTCTTTGGCAGAACCTGCTTTCCTGGGCTGCTGCCACACTGCCTGCAGGGCTTCCTGCAGAGCCATGGAGCTGCATGGAGCCCAGTTCTTCGCTCTGCAGCTTTAGGGGCAGCAAACTAAAACTCCTCAAGAGATTTGGTTTGCTGTGCCCCAAGTCATTTAAGGTTCATTACACTGGCAAATTTCCTACAGTGGTCAGAATTTATGCACAATGTCACTGAGACGTGAAAATACCAACACCATTAAAGTTGTGCAAAAGCATTTAGCCCAGTTTAAAGTGTTGTGCATACATGCCTCTTCTTTCGTCTACATGTGTCTCCAACCTACATGTGTACTGGTGCTAGGAAATAGTAAACTTCTTATCTCTGCCATAGATAACACTGTCAAGGACAGTACAAGCCTATGGCAGAGTACTTTACTGTGATGAAACCCATGTGCAAATGCTCTTTCCCGCCATGGCAGGGGGTCGGACTAGATGATCTGCTCAGGTCCCTTCTGACCCTAGAAACTATGAAACTATTGCAGACATACATTGTACCAGGTCAGGCCAGCCAGCCAGGGGCCCACTATGCCCTGGCTCAAACTGCTGCTGTCCCAGGATCACGTGTAAATGCTGTTCTCAGGAGCAGTTGACACTAGCTCAAACTCCTCTGGAGTTTCTTGTGTTGCATTAATTGCATGTGTAGATTCACTCACTGAGCATTAGCTGGGTGGAAGACAAATTGCTTCTCTACCATCGGGATAAATGTCACATCTACTTCGTATTACCAGAAATAAGAGGCAAGGTCAAATTATACTCTATAGACTAGCCAGAGTTGATAAAGCTATATAGCACAAGCTTTTGTGAGCTGTAGCTCACTTCATCAAATGCAGGTCATGAAAGCATATGCTTTATATGTATATCTATTTTGGTTAGTCTATAAAGTGCAAATCTAACTTGTCTTTTACTTGACTTGAGACTATGTCTCTCTGCTCAGACATATGAGATCAGCTATGTGCTAATAGCTTATAGCTTGGGCAGTATGGTCACAAGCTATTGCACTTCTCAGACCCAAAATGTGGCTAGGTCATCAAGCATCCAGGAGAGAAAGCTTCCTGGCAAAAGAAGGAGGATAAACAACGGGCTCCTGATTCTGTAGCTTAGAATGGTGGCTTTTTCCTTGGCCTAAAATGTATGCATCTTCTCTGGAGTAATGGGATCTGAAAGGAGTGAAATGGATTCTGGTGTCTTGGTGGCCTCTTTATATTACTTCAGAGCATGCTTGGGATGGTGATTTTAGGGTGGAGATAATTTTTCAGCCTAAAATGGAGGCACCTCTGTGACACCTAAGAAATTTAGTCATCCCAAAAGGATTCAGAGTGTTTTGTAGGTTACAGTAAAATGCTATTTCCAGGCTTTGGAGCATTAGAAGCACGATAGAATTCCATCCTCAGTGTTTTGAATGGTAGCAAGTAGTGAACATCTTTCTGCACATGCTCTTTATTGGTTGTTCTTCTAGAAAATAGTCAGTGCTTTAAGAATGACAAATTATACTCTTTCATTTCAGAAGGATATCGCACCCATATATACATTCCAGTTAGACACATGAGTCTGATGTGGGGGGATGTTTGGTTCCCCAGGGACAACTAGTGGCAGGGCACCTACCTCTACCATGTGTGCTGGAAATGCCTCTACCGTGCACGCTGTGGCACATAGCAAGTTACCTCAGGTAGGGTACCAGAGGCAGTGGCTAGCAGTCTAACCTGGTATCCTAGGGGATCTCTCCAGGCTGCAGCTACATCACTCCTGCCACGCAGAACCTGGCTGGCAGGAGAGCCTGGTTCTGGCCGTCAGGCTCTGGCTTTGGGCAGCACATGCTGCCACGGTGTGTGCCACTGTTTTTTTTAGGTAGGTGTTTTTGACCCCTTGATAGCCTGTTTTTTATGATTTGCATGTAAATCCCAAACTAATCACCCATCATTGTGCACAAGATGTCCTCTCCACCAGCCTCCAGTGCATACGTGGGGAGAAAGCCAGCTGTTTCAGGAATTCGTTCCATGTTTTCAGGATCAGCTAACTTTATGGTGTGACTTTCATGGCCAGGGAAAATTCTTAGCCACAGCTGGCCAAAAATGCAAATGCGATTGGAAAGATACAATGACATTTGCCACTGTGAAAGACTGAGCAGCCTCAGCACCTAATGGCGTACACTTGTCAGGCCCTATATGATTCGAATAGATTCTTCATCAAGCAATGCTGCAAATGCGGAGGATGCCTGAGATGTTCTGCCAGATGCTACATGAAAGTAAAGGGCTTGGAATACTGAGAACCTCAGACTTAAAATTGAAGTACATTTTTTATCATAATTATCAGCAGGTGGCTGAGAAAATGGCCACAAGTACCTATGGGACAGATACTAAGCAGAGGCAAGCTGAGAAGCACGTGCAATAATAACGTGTTGCAACAGGGAAAGACTATTATAGTTCTAACACACAATAAGCACTTGACATAGTTCTTGGTCCACTCACATCAGGCAGTAAATATATTAGCAGTAATAATAACAGTAATAATAACAAGGAAAGTTAATTGTTGTTTGATAAGAAGTGCCATCCCTGAATTCTGGAATTATAAAAGAGGCAGAGCAGGGGATAAAAAGATATTTAAGACTTTGTAATTTCTCGTCTAATGTTCAATATCCCTGCAAAGGATGCTGCCAGCTGAACATTCACTCATGCTCCTTTCTAGCCACACCATTTTGTTTAAGAAGCCTCTCAGAAATGCACACTGCTCTATCAGGCTGCAGTTTTCAAACAAAATATCCCTTTAAACCAATGGAAGTGCTGGTTCCAGCCCCTTTCAAGAACTGAATGGATGTTTTCTCTGGATTGAAGCAGGTTCTTATAACTGGACCTAATTCTTTCCAGGGGAGTGCTTTAGGCAGCAGTTTAATAGCAATTCTGGGACAGTACCTTTTTTTGATCAATTATCAAAAACAAAATCCAATCAAACAAAAATTCTCTTTTCAACTCGGTAATGATTTGAAACAAATTTTGAAACCACAACATTCCTTCAGAAATTCAAATTTTATTTCCCTACCATGTCTGTAACATCAATTCGTATTTCCAATATGTTCTGTAAATTTGTGGGCACTAAAACTGGTCACAGCAGACATGCTTACACATTCTCCAGGTAATTTTGAAATGCAGGGACACTGAATACATGTGATGCTAGGAGTTCTGGGGCGTGCTAACTGTTGGCTTAGAAATGGTATTTAAAGATCTGTTTTGGGGGGGATTGGCTTATAGGTATTGATATATGCATTGTATGGGTTCAAGATGGGCAGCAGGGGTTAAATGGATTTCTAAAGAGCTTGGAAGATACAATCACAGCTACTCATGGCCCTGAAAATAAATGGGGTGTCTAGCACAAAAAGCCCAACGGATGGACAGAGCCTGAGAACTGAGGGGGGCATGCCATAACATGAGATCACAGCCTTCAAGGTGGACAGGTTATCTAACACAAGAAGGACAAACAGCCTGGGAACCGAAGACGTATGTACCAAGCTGCTCTTAAGCAGGAGAATGTATTTCATTCTGCAGACATTTGACCTTGTACAAGGTTAGGTAATACATAGAGATTTCACATTGCATTTACTCTATTCCAAGATGAGATCCCCCTCCCCCCCCCAACCACACACACTTATCATGGGGAAAACAAAGCCTCATCTTAGAATTGAATTGAATATGAGAGAGTTTCATTGAAGAGCTTTGGAAGAAGCCAAGCTTGGCCAGGGACAGCATCAGCAATACACAGGTTCTTGCTTTCAACATCTGTTCTCTGGCTTACTTGCCACCCCACATTTCCCTTGCTAGCAGGGATCCACTCAGGGAAGGAAGAATCTGCATGCTACTGCTGCTGTTCCAGCTAGGCCAGGATACCTGCTTTCCAATGCTGCCTACCCCCCGTTGGTTTCCCCACCTCTTGTCTCCTTGCCTCTGCTTTCTCCTGGCTGCTTCCTCCTACTTCTACTTTCCCCAATGCCTCCTTCAACCCTAGCATCCCCACTGCCTGCCCTGCCTGCCACGGTTAACACCAGCTCTTCCCCGCTGCCTCTGTTTTCCTGCCAAAGTGGTAGGGGAAACAATTTTAATAAAACCCTCAAATAATAATATTCTAATCGTGGCAAATCATGACGTATTTATCATTTTCTAAGTCTAGGGTCTATTATTGGGCATAGGGAGTATATCTGAAATTTGAAATCATCTTAGATATGGGTAAATACAGTAATATAAAAAGCACCTTTAGCCTTGCTTACTTCTTTAGAAATATCATTGAGTAGACCATATCATTAAATAGACCTAGGCAAATTGGAGGATTGGGCCAAAAGAAATCTCATGAGGTTCAACAAGGAGAATTGCAAAGGCCTGCACTTAGGATAGAATAATCCCATGCACCGATACAGTCTGGGGGCTGACTGGCTGGGCAGCAGCTCTGCAGAAAAGGACCTGGGGGTTACAGTGGACAATAAGCTGAATATAACCCAACAGTGTGCCCTTGTTGAAAGAAAGTTAGCAGCGTCCTGGGCTGCATTGGCAGGTGTCTTGCCAGCAGGTCAAAGGAAGCATTTAAAACAATGGTGTCCTACAGTGAATGTTTTGATGATTATAATAAGTGAAGGTGATATTCCTCCCATTTAAGAAGAGTACAATAAATAAATAAATAAAATTGGCTTTTAACTTCTTATGTGCTTTACAAAGTGCTCCATTCCTGTCTATGTTCAAATGTGCTAGTGACAGGATGTTTGTGTCCATACCTGAAAATCAATTAGTGGTGGAATGGGGTGAAAGACAGAGCTGGAGAGAGAAAGCAGTATCCAGAGGCAAGCTGTGTTAGGAAACAAAAGGGCTAAAGGACAGTGGAGTCCACAAGTGAGCTAAATCAAAGAACCAGGAAATCAAGGGTTGAGTAGATAGAGCCTTCAGAGTGCAGTTTAGGAGCAGGAAAAGCCCTCTTACCCAGACATTTCCTGTTCTTCTTCATGGTCTTAAATAAGAGAAGTTGGAGGTCAGGTAGTAGGAGCCAGCCACTTGGGTACAAGGGAGGTGGCATAGTCTTGGGCACTGCACATGGTCTTCCATGAGCCCCATCTTGACTGTGGAAACAGCATCAAATATAGGCTACTGTGTTGGTCAGGCCAAGGCCCTGGGTTCAGAGTTGCAGGCCTGATATTATCCCTGTCTCCCCACTTAAGATAAGCCCCTAGATGGTGCTGGTCCTGATTTATTGAGGTGGTTCTAGTGGAATGCCTTTAGTTAAAGGTCACGGACATTTTCCTCAGGTTCTCATGTGCGATTTTCAGTACCATATTCCTCTCAACCACGGGGGTGCCATAGCTTCCCCAGTCTCCGTTTTGGGTCCAAGAATTTTACAAGAGGTGGGAGAGATTGGGTCTGGTGCAGCAAGGAATTTTTTATATATCATCTGAGATGAGATACGTTGAATACTTGTTGGGCCTTTAGGTTTAAAGGTCATGGAGTTCATCTGCTGGCTAACACAGTCAGCTCCTAGGACACAATGATTCATTTTTTACTAGGGCCAGTCTGTATGAAGGTTTTGAGCAGAGAGTCATACCTTTTGGCCTGTGGGACAATTCTGGCCAGCAGTGTAGGTCACCCTGCGTTTTATAATCTCCCTTGGTCTTTTCAAAGTACTGTGTCAGTTGTTCTTGAATGTGGTGGAAATGCTGTACCCAGTATGCAGGTGTGGGTTTGGTGGATCTGCTAGTGCCAGGTGAAACTGGGAGGCAGGGGCAGGGAAAGGGGATTGGAACCATAATTTGCAATGAAAGAACTTTGCCTTGTGAAGTTACAAAAGAGAGGACCAGTTATCTTGCTTGGAGATGAATTGGCTCCCTGGTCAGATAAGATGTATCCTGGGAGTCTGCTGATCCAAATCACATGGTCAACCCACAGCCAGGCTTTGTCTTTAGCAAAGAAGCCAGAAGCACATGGGATGAAAGTGTGCCAATTTAGTTATGGAAATATCACAAAACAAAAGCTTGAGATGTGAATCTCCACAGTGAAATGTAGGTCAATAGCTGCCCATAGCTGAGGAAAGTTAGGAAGACATTTGAGGAGCCTGCTAGACTCCTGATGAAGCCTGTTGGTATGGTTGCATACATCACAGAAGTGCACAAAGGCTTGTACTGCCCTGTGCATCTGTGGCCACCAGAAGTAGTGGGAGGCAAACTGGCACATTGTTGCCACCCTCGGATGTCCCACCAGTGGAGCATCATGGCTTAGATGAAAGAACAGTAAACATGGCAGGGCCAGGGGGCACGTGCATCTTTCTCTTAGTAAAGATAACTCCATTTTCAGTGATATGGGTCCTTCTTGACAATTGACTTCTCTGTGGGTACTTCTAAATATCTTTCCATAGGTTGTAGGTAGGCTGTAGCAATTCAGTAGTGGCCTGAATTAATGCTTGTTGCTGGGTCTGTCTGGACAACGTTAACTTTAACAATTCTGAGAGTATGCTACCTCAGCCAATCTGTATTAGGGCTGTGTGAGGCTTCAGACTCTGCTTTGGATCTGGAGAAGCTTTGGACACTTTGCCAACTGAAGCAGCACATCCAGATCGAAGTGCTGGATTTATTAGGCTTTCCGTAGTGGTTTGGAGCTTGCAACGCTCTTCTGAAAAATGTTGCAGCCACTCTGGAGATCTGGCCCTGGGGTATAATGGGGAATCAATGAAATATCTATAACTTTCTTGTGTCTGATTTGGATACAACTTGTACACATGGTATCCCCTGCTGAGAGCGTGTGTCATGCCAAGTTTCAAAAAGATAGGTGCAGGGTTCTGGGGGAACTGCCCCCAAAATTCTTGAAAGAAAGCTTGTGTCACATCTACATGTTACAACACAGGGGGGTAAAACTTCAGGGATGGTAGCCCCTGGTGAGATCACAAAGCCTGACATGTTTCAAAAGTGATGGGTGCAGGGGTTTGGGGGAAACTGCACCTCAAGCTGATGACAGACAAAATCCATGACAGAGATAACTTCATGTGTTAAGGCACAGTGGACTGAAAACTGCATGGGTGGTGGTCCTGCTCAGGCCATGAAGCCTCCAAAGTTTCAAGGAGCTAAGTGTAGCGGTTTGGGGAAAACTGCACCTCAAGCTGCGGATAAGCAAAACTTGTGTCTTGGGTGACACGGAGTGTTAAGTTGCAGCATTATGAAAGCTGCAGGGATGGTAGCCCCTGCTGCGGCCACAAAGCCTGCCAGGTGTCAAGGAGATCGGTGTAGGGGTTCTGGGGCCCTTCTCCCCTAGCTGCTGACAGACAAAACTTATGTCATGGGTGTAAAGTTTTGGACCTTTCATTTTGGTTGTTGTGTTTCTTCTGTTTTACTATCTCCATTAAACTGTCATTCCTCTTTTAAGTGACACTAGTCTTGTTCGCCCTCTAGTCACAAAAAATATTCTAGTGTAGTTTGGAGACATCCAAGCTACTCTTAAGGATAAAAACAAATGTCAGATTTCTCCCAGGGTAAAGCCTTTTAATCTGATATCCTATGCATATACAAACTTGTTGTCCCACTTTAAGTACCTGTGAAATATTGGAGATAACACTTTTTTCCTAGGACAATCCTGGCTAATTTAAGTAAAACCCCATTAATACTAGGAATAAACTATGCATGAAAAGGGTTATGCTGGTTGCAGGTTCTCACTCTATTCAATCAGAACCTCCTCAAATGACTCTTCCTTTTTTACCTTAAGGTAATGAGTAGAATTAATGTGTTAGACAGCTTCAGCCTCTTTTTTTCCTCAACTAATATTATTTAGTAGGATATTTGTTGTATGGCTAGGGGTCCAGTCCCCTCCTCTGTCTTATGGGTATGTATACCTAGATTCTTCACCTACTATGCAAAGGGACTTACTGTAAAATGGACAGTTCTTACAAATGAGAGTGACAGCCAGCACTTGTTAAATACTCTATAGCATAGGTGGTTTGGTTTTTCGGGGGGGAGGCAGGACTTCTGACAGAAATGTGGGAGACTTGTACATCTTGGTAAGTGTGGAGCTGGTGTTTTTCCATTTCTTTACACTTCAGCCTGCTCCAATGGAGCAAAATGTAATCCCATCATGGTCTATCCATTTTATCCAAAGACTATTAAATCTAACTTGCAGAGAAGCCATTTGGAACAGGAGCCAAGCTTAGTCCTTCTTTCCCAGTACGGGACAATGTTCATTGCACTGAATCATGCTTCCTTTGGCTTCCTCTTCTTTTGGTTCCACATATTTTCTGACGTTTCTTTCTAAGTGGGACAGTCTAAGAGGAGTCAAGGAGATTCCTCTGGGCAACATCTAGGTATGGCCCCAATTATTAGGGCACCTCGCTGAGACTGACAGATGGAGCACAAATGTGCCCTTACTGGCAACAAAGTCTTTCCCATATGATTGTGATGTTAAGTGATGATATATAGTACCCTTCTGGTGTATATTTAGACAAGTATAAAATGTTTAAATGTATCTTTCTTTCCTCCCAAATGTCACTGGTTATTTTTAATAACACTAAAGGTCTGAGCTGCTCCCACTCAGGGGGGCCACCTATAACTTCACGTCTTTCCAAAAATATGACTACAGTACATATGTCTGTTATCTTGTATTAAATAATCTCTATATTCAGTTACATGGTCATCAAAGAAGAGGACCAGTCAGACCAAAAGTGATCCATGATGGACAGAGATATTCAGAGCCAAAAAAGACTAATGTATATCAAGCTCCTGAGAGGAAAGAGGCAGAAGAGGGCATGGGGATTGGAAGGAAAGGGATAGAATGACGCCTTTCTGAGTCTGGGCCTTTAGAATGGGTCAGCCTGAGCAGCTCTCCCTACCCGTCTCTACTACTTACAGTATCGTAAAATCTATGTTTTATTCGCTTCTCTTTTTTTTAGGAACAAATATTGCCCTCAGGAAGTCAACGCCTACATGGAAAAAGCGAATCAGACGGTTATCCCAGAATTTGCCCTCCTGGGACTGTCTGGCCTTCCAGAATTACCAGCTTTACTATTTCTTGTATATGATTGGTATTTACCATATAAATATGTCAATGTAGCTATAATTGACTGAGTACAAAATCTGGGGTTATTTTTAGTGAAAATACGGTATCAGGCTTTGGTTCAGGAACCAATCCCCTATTTATTACATTGTTTCTTATGAGAAAATTGGTTCCAAGTTACAACATTTTCACTTAAGACGTGGTTTTCAGGAACCAATTGTGTCATAAGTCCAAGGACTGCCTGTACTCCAGCCAGGATGAACATCTGTTGGGTTGGGGGGGAAGGGAAGGGGGCTGTGCAGAACCCTGAACAACTGTAGGCACCATTAAATACTTTGCAGATTTTTTTTTTAAAAAGGAAAATTATAGGAATTTTGTTTTTTGCTAACCAATTTGTTTGGTTTTACTCCCTAAAATATTTTTTTATATATACAAATAAAGGTTTAGAGGAAATGGTGAGCAAAAAGGATTTATTTTCTAATTGTCAAAATGGAAAACTTCAGGATTTACAAAAAGGAAACCAAACTATTTTGACATTTCTTGAATTTCTGCTCACTTCTTCTGCTCTTCCTTTCTGTTCCCTTCCCCCCGACACGTTCTTGAAATATTGCTAAGTTGCCTATATAGGATCAGAGAGGGCTGGATATGGCAGAGAGTCCAACCCCACTCTGATGTACCTCTAGTAAGTTTTATGTTCTCATCTCTCACACACAAATAGAAATAAGTTCAATTAGTTTACTTTGACATGATAAATAAAAATCAATAAGAAACTAAAGTATGCATCTAGTTCATGGTTTCACCCATTGGATTAAACAAACATAATTATTATTTCAGCTGCCGTGCCTACTTGTTTAGGAAAGATTAACACTGAGAAATGCTAATAAGATCATCCCTCTAAGGAGATACAAATAAATATTTACTGCCAGCTCCACAAATGAATGTACGCTCCACCTGGAGTCTGCAAAGATGTTCTCTATACAAGAGTGGATTGTCTGCTTCATGGGGAATTTGAAGAAACTGAAGCTGTAGGAGACAATACTCCAATATTTCTATAAGTACAATTACATTCTGTCTAGTGTTCTTTTCCATCCCACTTGTTGATCCTGCAATTGGATTATTAGGGACTTTAAAATGCTCCGAAATGGGAAAAAAAAAACCCAAAACCCCCAAAACAAGGCATGTGACATTATTTTTGGAGTTGCCTTTATATACACAAAGTTGGACTTGCTATGCTGGTTTGCAGTAGCGGTATGCAGAAGCTGAAAATTCTATTGCAAAAGCAGATTTCGCCATCCCCTTAAGTTCACTTTGCGAGGTTTCAGTATGTTTCCATGGAGATCTAACGACAATTATCTCCAAAAGACTATTTTCAGAAAGAAAGTCCCTCACATCCTAAAATCAGTGTGTACCTGTCTCTGAGTATATGTGCCTTCACAGCTACCCCTGAAATGACTGCAGCTAGTGATGCATGTGTAACCATCTTCAAGGTATGCAGGGAAATTCTGTCAGTGTGCTTGCAGCATCCAGGAGGTCAGTTCAAGCTGCAAAGCCTGCCTGGGAAACTGTGTAAATATGCCTACGCTGAGATCTGTCCTGGCTTGGGCATACTGCTCCCAGGGACCGGGCTAGTTTAAAGACACCTCAGGTCTCTCTATATTGAGACTGAAGTGTATCCCTTCTGCTTCTCACTGATTTCCTTTCCCTTTCTGATCATCAAAGCCCCCTGGAGTGAGCTCAGTACCATTTCCTTGACAACTTTACAAAGTCCCTTAATTTGGGAAAATACCTTTTAAGTATAAATGTTCTGGCCACCTCTGATTTTTAACAGTAAGTCCCAGAGTCATGAAACTACTCAGAGCTACAAATGCAGTTCATATGCTGCAAGAGAACCATTAGAATTGCTTGTTATTTTTCCAGGCATATGTGTTCATTCCCTGTCCCAGGGACTGCCAGTAGATATCTGCAGTCCACACAAGTCTTAGTGGGCACCTGCTCCCGTCAGGGGGGAAATCTGAGGTGGCCAGGTGTGTTGCCAGTCATAGAATAGCTCAGCATGCTGTTATCTGTAATACAGGGGTGCTCTTTACCACAATCCCAAAAGGCTGCCAGGCTTGGGTGCACTTTTGGCCAGAGTATAAAGATTTCTCTTAAAACACTGAGAAAGTCAAAGGACTTATTAGCGTGTTACCTTTTAATTCTGCTGAACTTATGTAGGTAGTCCAACAAACCAGCTGGTCTGACCTGAAATATTTACATTTTTCATGTTCTTTTTGGGGGAAAGAGTGAAAGTAAGAAACAAAGAGAAAGAGGGAAATACAGGTACATAAGATATCTTTGAGCAAAATGAAAACTGGTAATTTCACAGGCAGTCCTCGACTGACAACATTTCGAATTACAACGTTTTGCACTTACAACATTTCCAAATTGACACTTTGTTTCAATTTCCTGATATAGGTTTTGAGTTTACAATGCTTGATGCAACACAACACCATGCCATGCCAGCAAACAACTTCATGGCGTCACGCATGTCCCTGGAGAACATCTGTCCAAACTTCCTTCGACACTTTCTTTAAGAAAGCAGACAAGACTCCAGACAAACCTGCAGCCAACACTCCCGAGAAGACTCCAGCCAAGAACCCTTCACAAAGTCCAGCAAAGTCACCTCAAACAAGTCCTTTCAAATCAATATGATTGCGATTTATGATGTAAATATATTAGTGTAGCTATATTAGTCATCTATAATTGACTGAGTCCTAAATTCTGGGTTATTTTTGGTGAAAATAGGGTATTGGGCATTGGTTCAGGAACCAATCCCCCATTTATAACATTGTTGTCTATGGGAAAATTGGTTCCGAGTTACATTTCGACTTAAGGAACCAATTTTCAAGAACGCATTGTGTCGTAAGTCTGAGGACTTCCTGTATTTCCCATTCATGTGGATGATACTTATACTTAAATGATATCTTTACCAGCAATTAAGAGAAAAGAAAAGCAATGGGAAAAAAAGAACTTTCACTGATGTTCCTCATTGTTTGCTTGATTCTTTCCTGATGTCTTTGTTTGGTTCCTGCTTCCTTTACGCTAAATAAGAAAAATGGAAAGAACACCAGAAAGAAACCACTCTGCGTTGAGTGAATTCATTCTCCTAGGTTTTTCCAACTTTCCACGTCTCCAGTACCTGCTTTTTTCTGTGTTCTTTTCTACTTATTTGTTCACCTTAGCTGGAAACCTTCTCATCATTTTCCTTACCCATGTGGATGCTGCCTTGCAGACCCCCATGTCTTTCTTCCTCAGGAACCTGTCCTTCCTGGAGATGTGCTACACAGCTGTGAACATCCCTAAAATGTTGGCCAGTCTCCTTACAGAGGACAAAAGAATGTCTTTCCTTGGCTGTGCTACACAAACCTATTTCTCCTTTTCTTTTGGAGGCTCAGAGTGCTTTCTCCTGGCTGCAATGGCTTATGATCGTAATGTCGCTATATGTAATCCCCTGCATTACCCTGTACTTCTGAACAAGAAGACATGCAATGCACTCACTGCAGCATCCTGGCTCAGTGGGATAGTTGTGTCCTTGGGTCTCACTAGCATGGTGTTTACTTTACCCTTATGCAGATCTACTATAATCAACCATTACGTCTGTGACATCCCTCCACTGCTGAAGCTGGCCTTTGGGGACACTTCCCTCATTGAGCTTTGTGTATTCTTGTTGGCAATGATTTTTATTGCCTTCCCCTTTGTGCTGATCTTCCTGTCATATGTACGCATTGTCTCCACTCTCCTGAAGATTGCCTCAACTGAGGGCAGAAAGAAAGCCTTCTCCACCTGCTCCTCTCACCTTATTGTGGTGATATTATTCTGTGTCTCTGGCTGCCTTACATATCTGAAGCCCAAGGCAAACTACTCTCCAGATGCAATCAAGTTTCTTTCTTTGTTATACACATTCCTCACACCCACACTAAACCCTATCATTTATACTCTGAGAAATAAAGAGGTGAAAGGTGCTTTCTGGAGAGTGCTTGGGAAAAGGAGGAATGCTTGAATAAAGGGAGGGATTCCCTGTACATGTCTCAAGCTCAGTTCTACCTTTCTAACTAGGACATTTATGTAGGTCCAGCCCCTGCTCTGATACAGATGATTGTTTTTCATGAGAGTTATGCTCGTTCTAAAATTAGTGTAATGATATTAGTGTAACCTTACCATGACACAAGCATTTGCTGAAAAAGGGAGGAGTCCTTCCAGAAAAAGTCAACACTGGTGCTCTCAATCTTCAGTTCCATCAGTTCAGTAACAGCCACTAGGTGAGGTTTGTGGATATTCTTGGAAAGATTCTTTTTGAGTGTCTCCTTCCAAGAGCAGCTTTCTAGTGCTAACAAATACTAATGTACTCTGTATGGCTAGGTCCCATTGCTATGTCTACACAATAATGATAATAAGAAGAAGAAATTAAGGAGGTGAATATATATTTTTGTTTAGCTAATTCCTTTGTGTCTGTTGAATTTTATCTTTGATGCTGATGTTGTCATTTGTTACTGCACTATTAAAACGGCTTTTACATGCCTTCTATATCTCCTAGAATCCCTGGTTCTTTCTCTGTTCAGGATTAAAACATTTTCTTGAGGTTTGATTATTTGGGATATGGAAGGAGGGTATAAGAATGTTTGAAAGGGGAGTGACAGTGGTCTTTAGATAGTAGGTGTCAGTGATTATTCACTTGCTGGGACTTCTGGTCATGCTTTCCTTCTATGTGTTTTGCAAGGGAGCTGAGTGATTTCCTCCACAGAGTGTCAAAGGAATAGATATGATTTCTTGAATGTCTACATACTTAAGCTCCCATACACATCATTATTGTAGTGATGCTGAATTTTGATTAGCCTTGTATTTCACAATAGGGAGGCAGTAGATAGCTAAACCTGGAAGGTGAATTAATGATGTCCAAGCTGCCTGTCCCTCAGTCTTTACATGACCCATAACAGATACTTTCACCTTTCCAACAAGCAGCCTGTTCTAAGAACTCCAATAATGCCAACAGTGTGACTTTGCAGGTGCCTCATGAAACACTTGTCCCTCCATACAGCTGAATCAGATCACCTAGATTTTCACTGAATCTTTTTTTGACTCCAGCTCCATTGACCACTTCTGTGACTTTTATCACCAGTGATAAAGTTGGCATGCATGGTCTGTACACCAATTAGATGGATCTTTTTGTCTTTTGTTGTGGCCCTGCTGCTCTTCATGGTCCCTTTATTGTTGATAATCCTGTTTTATCTCCAGGATCTCTCCACCATCTTGAAACAACAGTTTTTAACTGAGAAGGGCTGAAAACCCTTCTGACTTTATGAGTGTAACTTTGTTCTATGGCACACACTGTTTGACCTATATGTAATCCAAGTTCACACACCCCAGGGTGATAATTTTCTACCCCTTAGGTATGGTATACAGCCATAACACCAATGCTGAATAATAATGTACACTATACATGTCTTGGGGATGAACTGCAGCTGCATGGACTTGCCATTAGCCAACTCAAGGATAAACCAAGAGCTGTCTGATAGAAGGCGATGGACTGAGCAGATCTGAAGGACCTCCCCCCAGTGCTAGGACAAGGAGGAGGCCAAAGAGCTCCTCCTCCTCTTTGGAAATACCAAGCAGGATATTTATCAGCCATTGGAATATAACACTGAGGTACCAGGGCTTACCCTGTGATCACCTTGCCAGTATCCTTACTGACCATTTCTCCTTCTCCACCCCACCACATCCTTGCTGACAACCTCAAACCCTCATCCTCTTGGTGTCCAGGGCCTAGAACCTGGACACTGACACTGAACCATCTGTTCAAGAGCAATGCACCAAGGTCATAGGAATCCTACTAAGCCCGCCGGGAGATGGGGGGGCTACTGCCACTGCCGGTTCGCTGAGCAACCCTTGCAAAGCCAGCAGACCAAGGCACTTAAGGGAGCCCACCCCTGACCCAGCCCTGGAATGAACTGTAGGCAAGGCAAGGGCCCCCAAAGGGACACTTGCATGCCCATACACAACTGCCAGGAGCTTGGGAAACAAACAGGAGTAACTTGTCCTCCTGCTCAACACAAATAATTATCATGTCAAAGGCAGACCTGGTGGGACTCCACCCATGACTGGGCCACATGTATAGACAACTATACCCTGTGGATAAAAGGGGCATGGACTTGAGACCCTTTGGGTTAAATTCCACAGAGAACATGGCACAGGGGATACTATGGTGGGAGTCTACTACAGCCCCCCTACCCAGAGACAAGATCTTCACCAGGAGTTTGCCAGGGAATTGGCTGAGGCCACATGCTCCAGGTGTAGGGTTGTCATGGGAGACTTTAACTACCCAGACATCTTGTGGGAGGAGCACTCAGCCAAATATGACTGGGTGCAAAGCTTTCTCTCATGCATGGATGACCTGTATCTGTCACAGGAAGTCTACAGGCCTACGAGAGGTAAAGCACTGCTCGACCTGGTACCGTCAACCAGAGATGACCTAATCAGTGACCTAATGATTGAAGAGAAGCTAGGTGACGTGACGACGAACTGATCACCTTCACCATCCACTGTAAAGCTGGCATGTCAGTCAGTAATACAGAAGTCCTTGACTTCAGGAAAGCTGACTTTGACAATTCAGAAGGCTTGTCAGTGAGGCCCTAAAGGGCCACAACCTAAAGGATAGGGGAGTTCAGGACGATTGGTTGCTCCTCAAGGGAGTGATCCTGGATGCACAAGCAAAGCCTATCCCATCTTGGAGGAAGACAGCAAAAGGTCACAGCAGCCCCCTTGGCTCAGCAAGGAACTAGTGGACCTCCTGCACCTAAAAAGAAAGACCTACAAAGGATGGAGGATGGGATCCACCTCCAAGGAGGAATATTCTGCACTGGTCCAGACCTGCAGAGAGTAAATCAGGAAAGCCAAAGCTGCAATAGAACTTCAGCTAGCTACAAATATCAAGGATAATAAGAAGTCCTTTTTCAGATATGTGGGGAGCTGGAGGAAAAGCAAGGACAACATTGAACCCCTGCTAAACCAGATGGGGCAACTGACAACCGATGCCCAGGAAAAACCAAACATGCTAAATGGGTACTTTGCATCAGTCTTTCATCAATCCCATGGGACACCTCTGCCCACTGTGGGACAGGGAGTCTCGGGTGAGGGAGATTCCTTACCATCCATCAAAGCTGACCTTGGGAAGGAACACCTTGACAGGCTGGATACCTTAAAGTCAGCCGGTCCTGACTGTTTACACCCAAGGGTACTCAAAGAGCTGGCAGACATCATAGCTCAGCCCCTGGCATGGATCTTTGAGTGCTTCTGGCGCTCTGGTGAAGTACCCAATGATTGGAAGAAGGCCAATGTGGTGCCTCTCTCCAAGAAAGGGAGGAAAGTGGATCTGGCAAACTACAGACCCATCAGCCTGACCTCTATCCTGGGGAAGGTCTCGGAAAAGATTATCAGAGAGGCCATCCTATACAGGCTAGCTGATGGTAATATCCTGAGGGATAGCCAGAATGGGTTTGTTGCGGGTAGGTCTTCATAGAATCATAGAAGTAGGGTCGGAAGGGACCTCATAGATCTTCAAGTCTGACCCCCCCGCCTGGGCAGGAGAAAAGACTGGACTCAAATGACTCCAGCCAGGTAGTCATCAAGCCTTTTCTTAAAGATCCCCAGGGTAGGAGCCAGCACCACTTCCCTAGGAAGTTGGTTCCAGCTCCTAGCCGCCCTAACTGTGAAGTAGTTCTTGCGGATGTCTAATCTAAACCTACTCGCTAATAATTTGTGTCCATTGTTCCTTGTCATGCCAGGGGGCACTAGGGGAAACAGTGTCTCCCCTAAACCCTTCTGGTCCCCCCCTAGTGAGTTTATAGACAGTCACCAGGTCCCCCCTCAACCTTCTCTTGTGAAGGCTGAACAGGTTTCAACATAGGGTCTGCCCTGTAGTCCCCGGATCATGCGAGTGGCCCTCTTCTGGACCCTTTCAATGTTGTCCTCATGCCTCCTGAAATGGGGCGCACAGAACTGGATGCAGTACTCCAGCTGTGGCCTGACCAGCATTGCATAGAGGGGGAGGATCACCTCCCTGGCTCTACTTGAGATGCACCTGTGGATGCATGACAAGGTCCGGTTAGCCCTGCCAACCGTGACCTCGCATTGTTGGCCCATGTTCATCTTGGAGTCAATAATGACTCCAAGATCCCTTTCTGCCTCTGTGCTCTCAAAAAGGGAGTTTCCCATTCTATAAGTGTGCTGCTGGTTTCTACTGCCTAAGTGCAGCACCCTGCACTTGTCAGTATTGAAGCGCATCCTGTTTATGCCAGCCCACTCCCGTAACCTGTCCAGATCTTGCTGCAATCTTTCCCTCCCTACTAGCGTGCTCACCTCACCCCAAATTTTGGTATCATCGGCAAATTTAAACAGGTTGCATTTCACCCCGTCATCCAAATTGCTGCTGAAGAAATTGAACAGCGCGGGCCCCAGGACCGAGGCCTGGGGGACTCCGCTGCACACTTCCCCCCAGGTTGAATATGACCCGTCCACCACCACCCGCTGAGTACGACCCTTGAGCCAATCTGCAATCCATCTGACTGTGTAGGCATCAATGCCACAGTTGCCTAGTTTTTTTAATGAGGATGGAGTGGGAGACGGTGTCAAAGGCCTTGCTGAAGTCTAGAAAGACTATATCCATGGCGACACCTGCATCCATTGCCTTTGTGACCTGATCATAAAAGGCAATCAGGTTGGTCTGACATGACCTGCCCCTAATGAAACGGTGCAGGTTGCCCTTGAGCATCATCCCTAAAGCTGGCCCATCACAGATGTGCTCCTTGAGGATCTTCTCAAAGAGTTTCCCTAGGATTGAGGTAAGACTGGTCACAAACTCCTCTGTGATCATTTCAGGCTGGACATAAGGAAGAACTTCTTTACTGTCTGAGCTCCCAAGGTTTGGAATAGACTGCCACCAGAGGTGGCTCAAGCACCCACTTTGAATGCCTTCAGGAAACTTTTAGATGTTTATTTTGCTGGGATCCTATGATACCTGATGACTTCCTACCCTGGGCAGAGGGCTGGATCCTCTAGGGTCCCTTCCAGTCTGAATGTCTATGAAAATCTAGGACTAGCACTAGAAACCCTTCTTGCACACATCAAAGAGTAGCCAGCTCTGTTCCAGCCCTGGCCTGTGAATCGACCACCAGATGACCTCTTGTGGGTTTGTGCTGATGGGCTGATGAGTGCTAGAAGGGGCAGGGTGTTGTGCTCCAGCCAGAGAGGCAGAGTAATCCAAACACAGGCCAAGGTTGAGGAGAGGACCTCGAGGAATGTGGCTGTGACCCAGAAATCCAAGGCAATGTATGCAAACAGGTTGCTGTGGTAGGCTGTTCTGAGGTATGAATTTACCTGGGTCAGTCATGAAAAGGATTCACTTCTCCCTGTCTTATTTTCACCTAAATCTTGAGCTCAGAGAGGAGCTGATTGACTAGTTTCAGAGGGACAATGGTGACCACATTGCTGACTTGAACTGAGCTGCTTGAGAGAGATGTTGTCTGAAGATTTTACTTGCAATAATCAGCTCATCAATGAAAGGGAATCAGTGAGGCAGTGGAATGCACTGCCTAGGAGAGTAATGGAATCTCATTCATTGGAGGTCTTCAAGAAAACGATGGATAAGCATTGTCAGGGATGACCTAGGAATAACTATGCCTTTGGTATACTGTGGGTATTTCTCATGCTTTGGAGCTTTGCTGGTTGCCACAAGGGTCAGGAAGGAATTCTCTCTGATTTTCAGATAGCTACAAATGGTGGAGGCTGCCTTCCATTGTAGTGGTGGGACTTGATCATCACTTCCTCTTCCTGCTTCCAGGTGCCTCTGGGATTTGTAGTCCACAGGTGCAGCCAGCAGTAAGTTTGAGCAGGGGAAGAGGTGTTTAACACTCTTCCTCGGCCCCAGATCAGGTTTGCCTGAGGGAGAGGCAATCCCTACCTGTAGACTGGGCTGCATCCCCAACTAGGCTTTCCTGCCCACCGGGCAGCCATCGTTCAATGCTCTAGCTGGGAGCAGAGGGAAGGAGCCCTTCCTCTTCCCTACCCAGCTGGGCTCATCCCTTACCCATAGCAACCCCTTCACCCTATAGTCTAACATATCCTGTATCCCATCCCTGACAGTGCCCAGTGCCAGAGCCTGGAGAGCGCAGTGCAAGAGAACCCCATGCTGGAGAAAGCGGGGACTAGTTTGGCCAGAGAGGGGACAGTTTTGCCAAAAGTCCCTGGAGTGAAGGTGAGCTGCCCAGCAGTGCGAGGTACAAAAGCAAGGGGGTTTATGCACATGGTCTGTGAGTGAGGGCAGTGCTTTAGTTAGAGTAGCTCCAAGACCCTCTGTAATTAAAGCTTCCGAAGCATCACTTGCATTAGTGTCCCCATGCTGCTCTGATTCCCTCCCCCATGACCTAGCACAGCAGGGAACAGAGGAGCCATGTGGGGATCTCCTTGTTGATGGCTTGCCCTGTGCTTCCTTAGCAATGTACCTCCTGTGCATGGGGCTGCAGTGAGGGTAACGGCTTGGGGTTGTGCCCCTCAAAGCAGCAGGAGGCACTGGGGGCACTTTGCCAGGGCAGCAGATGGGGGAGCTCACAGCAGCGAGGAGATCCCTGTGTGGGTCCATTGTCACTTGCCATGCTGGTCAGGCCTGCAGGGCTACAGAGGTCCTGGCGGAGGGAAGCAGGACAGGAGCCTGAGCCTGCAGGCTGGCCCACACACAGATCTGGGGGCATGGGTCTCCCCTGCTGACCTCGGGGTAGGTCAATGAATGCAGATTCAGGAGGCTGCAAGTCACTTCTTGGCTTAGCTACAGACTTCCTGAGTGACCTTGAGTACATCACCTAACTCAGCCAATATCAATTCCCTGTGCATACCTGCATCAACCCCCATGTCTTCTGGTGTGGGAGGTCCAGCATCTTCAGATAGTGTCTCGAACAGTTCCATGGAAAGATTAAAAAAAAAAAAGAGCCAAAGAAGGCTTTATTTTTCTTCCTAGTGATTTTTGTGTTTCAGGGTGGAGAGGGAAGAGGGGTGTAGGGTGTTCAGAGACTTCTGGGTCTTCTCCCCACTTGAGATCAGCCCCAGCCCCCACAGCCTTGTGCCTGGGGGATGAGCTGCGGGGGAATCTGCTGTGCCATCTACCCCCAACCTTTCCAAGAGTGATGGACCAAGTTGGTTGGGGAAAGCACGGA